>NW_026515821.1:0-256409 GCF_023601865.1 Aspergillus affinis
GGGGATCGGTAGTTACCAATACCGATGTCCGGAATAGGAAGGTCTCCTATGTGACTAGCGGTCACATACGGTTGACACCATCCTTCATTCCATTTTGCTCATCTCCGTGTCACGTAACTAGGTAGTTAACTAGTTACTCGTCCCTGCGCATCTTCCTCTTTGCTGTTTTCTTCCTTAGTTAGTGAGCTAGTTGATGGTTTGAATACCATCGATTTACTGGCCATCTTCATCCTCGTTCTACAATTCTAGGATAGCCTGCTGGCTAGTGACACCGAACGAGTGCCGGGAGGCTTCAGGTAGGAGACCTGGAGCGCGTAGGCCTCGGGTCGATCGTCCAGTACACACAAGGGTTTTTCCTTCTGCCCTGAAGTACCTTGCAGCACTTCAAGCGATATCCGCGGGCCTTCCCTTATCTTAGCGGAGGCCTCCGGTAGGGCACGGCCCACAGAGGTCTATATAAGGATCCTACGACCCACCTGTTGCACCTCACCACCAGCTTTATCCAGTATAACAGATAAGAAGATCGAGAAGATGGGAAATCAACCTTCCATGGATTCAACCAAAGCAAATTAATCTTCGGAGACTTTGCCGTCACTCGAATGCGAATCTCCGCTCACGCGTATCTGCAAATAGTTAGACAACATGAAGCAAATATACGACCAGAACAATAGCGATATAGAGCAGAAACTCGCTGGGGTCAAAGAAGTAATCCGCGACCACGACATACTTATCGAAGACCATAAAAGACGGATGGCCATGGATTGCAGACACTCACTTAAGCGATTAGAAGCCACCGGACAGCCTACCCCTATTGTGCGCCAGCAGCCCGACTTCCTCGAAGCAGATATTGTGAAAGACGCTCGAAGAATCAGCAAGAGGAATGACTTCGAGAGCCTCGTAATGTTCGAAATGATTTATGCATGTCCAATTTATGTTGCTGAGCGTCTGCAGACAGACAGAGTGACATACGTGATTCAAACCCTTAACACAATTGCGAACTACACTCTGAATCCAGAATACCAGGGGCGAAAAATATCTCTTAGTCAGGAAGAAGCGGCTGAAAACCTAAAGTCTTTTCTTCTACAAATCCACCCAGACAGTCGTATTCCCGTCGAGAAAATTGCAAACCTGCATAGCATTTGTGACGCATTTCGAGCGGCCAAAGAAGAACGTACTTGGTCTTTCAGTGCCTTCTTTTGTTCTCCTGATTATCACGCTTAATTATGATTGATGCATAGCAGGTCTTCCCTTTAAATTTAATTCTATTTACTCACTTACATTTAGATCAAGCCTAATTAAATCCATAAATACTTGTAGTCCATCCAGCTAGATAGCCTGGTCAGGGGACTCTCACTTCTTTCCCCCTTCCACCTCAACCCAATTGAAACGTCCATACAACGATGGAGTGAGATGGGTTGGCAAACTATCGACTCTACCAACATACATACATGGTTGTCGTCTTCTATGTTTTCCCGATATTGATGAACAGGCAGAACCTTGGCACAAAACCGTCACCGTCTATTAGTTTAGAGTTGCTAGCAAGCCTAGTCTTCAAGAGCGGTAGGTGAACAACCTCCTCGGTATGAAGAAGAAATCATACTATCTTCCACTTTGAGGACCCGGTCTTTTTTTACGGTAGACTCAGACATACATAAGAAATCCCATAAGAATATACATCAAGCTGGGGCTTTTGTAACGTGGCAGCAGTACCATAGTCAAAGGAGAGAGCATTGAATGAAACCCTTGGTTAATCAGATGATAACAGCCGTGATAGTGATACAAAGAAGAATCTCCATCCAACTACATCAGCCTTCTAATGTCGCCGGGTCGAAAGAAGGTCCTCTCTTTCTGGAAAACATACTTACCATATCCAGCCCTAGCCAGTTACCGTGTGGTATCCCCAATTCACTCTCGTGTCGAAACATCCACCTTGATGTCTTTCCGTTCGGAAAGTTCCACATGCTTAGAAAGCCCGGCGTGGTCCAACTTCGCAATCTCAGCTCCAACGCCGGAACACATTTATCGAATTTCCAGGTATGAACTCTTTCCTGGAACATCTCATCCAACTCTTCCAGCGATCGTCGGCTGGTCTCCGGTATACAGAACCCCACAAAGAATAACGAGACGACCGAGAACGCCCCGTAGATGAAAGTGACTCGCCCACCAATGGCACCCTGTACATAGGGATTGACGAAGTTAATCGGAACCGACGGGAGAAAGCCACCCATGGATGCCAGGAACACCGCACGCTCGCGAAGCTGACCGGTTCCAATCTCTCCGGTGACAATCCAGCACCCAGGACCCCACGTGAAGCCGTAGATACAATACCACAGGATCAGCAACGCGGCACAGGCGCTTTTGCTTGCGAGGAAAGATCGGCGACCATCGGACTCGATTCAATAGCCCCTCCCGTGCCCAGCATGGTAGCAGCGAGGCCGACAGAGCCAAGGAAGAGGGAGTTGCGGCGGCCCAGCTTGTCGAACGTGATGAACGTAATGAAATGGCAAACAAAGGAACACCCGGTGACGAGGACGTTAGTCTGGAGCGGGTCTGGGAATCCCATCTGCTGCATAAACGTGACGATGAAATTTTGAATGAACGACACTCCTTGCGCTTGTTGGAGGATTTGAACACCCATCGCCGCAACCGTTCGTCGGAGATTGGTGCCTTTGAAACAGTCCAGGACCGTCGTCGCTTTATGGAGCTCTCGCTGTTCGTCGATTTGAACCCGCAGCATTTCAATCTCTTGCGAAATCGTCTCCGGGCGATTGGATAGCTTTTTCATGACCGCTTCTGCTTCGGCAAATTTACCCCGGTAAACAAGATATCGGGGGGCTCGGGGAGGGACGGGTAGGCGAGTAGATAGCCAACTGGGACGAATAGTTGGCAGCAGATCACGATCCTTGAAGATGCGGTCAGCTTTGAAATCAAACAGGAAGAAAGAATTAGATCACGTCCATACAGATACTGAGAGCTATCGCTTCTGTTGCGACATAGGTAGACAACAAGGGTTGCGATGAAAACGCCAAACGACGTGAAGAATGAATAAAGCGACAGAAAGGCGCCTATACTCTTAGATCCCACTCTCGTCAAACAAATGTTATAAAAGACTTACCTCGAACACGCTGGAGCGAACATTGCGATAAGTACGTGGGAACGACATTCGAAGCCAATCCAATACCCGAGTAAACGACGATTCTCCCAACGGCCAGCTGCCAGAAGGACGTAAGGGCACTAGACTCCAAGATGACACCGACGGTCATAAGACATGACAAGGCCATGAAACCCATCTTGCGGCCAAATCGTGAAGTGATGACTGGCGCCATGATACAACCAAGGATGATACCAGCCGAGCCCGTTCCAGTTCCCACGGACGTCTTGTCAGAAAGGAATCGCCCATTGATCAAGATCCGCGTCATAAGCTCCATACTTGCGCTGAAATTCCGAGAGACCCAAAGCTCCACCCCACGGGGAAGGATCACCGAGCGGAGGTCCACCTCCCAGGAAGCGGGGAACGATCATCAAAAGAGTCAACGCGAGCCACAAACTGCTAATTGAGTTCTCTTGCCAAGATACTATTTACGATGATTGAGACATAGACAAATAGCTTTAGTTGATGAGACCTTTGAGCGGGTTGACATATCCAACTGGTAGGGTCAACAGCCGTGGATTGTGTCCCTCCCCCAGCTCCATATTCATCTGGACATAAAACTAAGAACGATATTCCATCCAAACCCAACGATAGACGTCACAATATCTCTCCATTGCCAGGGAACCCATAGGAAATTGACAAGAGCCACGGGGGGCCAGCTTCCTAATTAGGGATGTCGTGCAATCAGAACCGAGGGGTGTTGTGCACGTAGACAGCCCCGATGGCAGCCTCAGGAATGCAATATACCCCAAGCAGGTTAGCGCGCCAGACGGACCCGACGCGCCGCGAAGTCGCGGCGGAGGCTGGCCACTCCGCTCCCTACCTTTATCTACTCCTACCCCGTACTCCCATGACAATTCCCTATCTATTCTCCTTCCCTCTACGAATTAACCATCTTCAATCTCATCGCATCAAAATCGACCAATTCCCCCTTCCAATCCGAGAACAAACCCCCATCCGACGCGTCCGGTTCCCGTTTCCGTCCCCGTCCCCATCCCGCCACTCGAACCACGGTCTCGATCATCTCCGAGATACCCACCTACCTACCTACTTTGAGACGGAACAAAATCCTACAGACAAGATGATGTTCGCTACACCCATGCCTCAACAATTCGTCCCCTTCACCCCAGTCCGCCCATCTCCTCTCTCGCCGCGCCGCGCAAACACCACACCTTCGCGCCCCATGACGACAACAACAGCCGCAGCTCCTGCTTCCTCCCCGACGTCGCCCTCGCCGTCCCAATTCTCCTTCCAGCCGCAATTCCAATTCCAATTCCAACCCACAGACCCATCCGCAACGACCTCAACCGGAACCGCGAACCCAAGCCCATGCCCAATCACAAACACAAACACGCAATGGTCTCCCTCTCCCTCTCCCTCCACCGCCACCGCATTCGCATTCTCCCCTCAACAAACACCCACATCTCCCTCCCCTCGCACAGCCCAACCCACCTACGCGCACCGCTACGCCACCAAGATCTCCAACCCGCTATCCAACCAACCGCGCTCCTACACGGCGTCCTCATCGCCAACGGCGCGCTCGACGCGTCGCAACGCCTTCCTGAACCGCATCAAGCAGGAGCGCGATGCGGGACGATTCGAGAACCGCGGCGAGCAGCTAGCGCTGATGGAGCATGTCGCGGAGGAGAAGAGGTGGGGGGAGACAATGCGACGGAGAGCGGAAAGGCTGGCCGCGGGGGGTTTGGATTTGGACTTTGAAGGTGATGTTGCGCAGGATGAGGAGCAGGAGGTGGAGTTGAGTGTTGAAGGTACGGTGTCCCTGTCCCCGCCCATTTCATTTCCTAGTGGGTTATCGCTAACATTCGTCTTCTCTGATCTAGATGAAATCGCTCTAGAAGAGTACCTGAGACAGGAGGATGCGGCGCACATGGGACCTTGGGGATCTGATCATGCAGCAGCTATGAATCCTGGCCAGGGGGGTGGCTATAATGGGTCTAAAGATGCCGGCTCGTTCAGTGATGAGGAGTACGATGACATCTTTATGGATTTGGCGCAGCCGCCTAGTCAAGATATGGATATGAGTGGGTGATTTCAGAGGTCAGAGGCGATCGTTTGATTGCTTCCATATTATACGGAGTATTTGTTGCTTTGGGCTTTTACCTACTATGTCACTGGGATACTGGTCATGGCGTTTTTTGTTTGATGTACATAGTACAGACGGACCGGATTTTAAGACTGTGAATAAGGGTATCGACATATATGTACAGTACAAAGATGGCAGCTTGGTAAACCAAAAGAGAGCCTCATGCAAGATGACAGTCTCACACTACTCCGTATGTCTTGTTAATTTACTGCTGCGGGCAGTCCGGAACACCTCCTTTCGAGTCGTCCCAGGGATTGGCAACCAATTCCTCGGGAGGGTTGCCGGCCGATTGCATCTAGAAGTCCATGTCAGTTGATCATTATCGGGTTTCACCATCGATAGCCAGAGAAACTCACCGCTTGCATCTTCTCCCATACGTACTCGCGACATTTCGAGTCCTCGTCCGTGTATCCCGGTTCCTCGAACTTGGTCACAATCTCGCTGACGATGCCGGCCTGCATCTCGTACCGACTCATATCCTCATCGGACACCTTGCCCTTGCCCTTATTCTCCGCGATCCACGGTCCGAATTTCGTATGCAGTTCCTTCATGGGCTCGTACAGCATCTCCTTGTTGGACAGCTGCTCCATCATCCCCATGAACATCTTCGCCAGATCCCCGTCCTCTCCATCTCCCTCGCCGGCGCCCGCACCCGCCTCCACGGCCTTCATCAGTTGCGCCAGCAGATCATCCGAGATGTCGTCCTCCGACGCCGCCGCCGTCGCCTTATCGCCCGACTCTTTCATGCGGTTAATCGTTCTAGAAATCGCATCGTTGAACGATTCCGGCGCCGGCGCTCCTCCTTTCTTATCGCCTCCTCCAGCAGAAGCCGACACAGCCGCCGCGGCACCCGCACCCACAGCGGTAGCAGCGCCCGTGGCCGCCGCGGCGCTAGCTCCCAGATCAGAAGGCGACGCGCCCTCTTCGGCCATGACGTCGGCCAACAGCTGCTTGATGAAATCGCCCGGCGGGATGCCGCTTTCCTCGAGTTGCTTGGTGAAGGCGTCAGCGCCTTGCTCGATGTCCGCGAGGTGGGCGCTGTCCGGGGCGGATCCGGACTGCTGACCCATCATGTTCGCCATGTCTTTTTCGAGTTGCTTCATGAAGGCTGCTTCGTCGAATTCGCCATCGGCATCGAGGGGAGCGTCGCCTGACGCGCCGGCGGCGGGAGAGGTGGTAGCCGAAGCGGCAGCATCTTTGGGTGCCGTTGCGGGGGTGGGTTTGAAGTTATCGAGGACGTCTGGGGAGGGATAGAGTACTGATTAGTTCGGTTGATTTATTGTGGCCCATCACGTGGACAAGGACAGAAATGGATTGATGAGGCGATGAAGTTGAGTTGTAGCGATCATGCTTGGTATGGATGTGGGCTGGTGCGCGGAGAAGATTTTGGCGGGGTTGGGTGGGTTTGGTATCAACCTACCATCTAGCTCGTCGAAGTCGGAGTCATCATCGTCATCATCTTGCGCGGCTGTTTGGCTAGGTTGTTTTAGGGCTTGCGATTGCGTTGAATCTGTCGATGTCGAGGGGGGACTCGTGTTCGCGTTGTCTGAGCTGCTCTTCTCCTTCTCCGCCGCCGCTGCTGTAGTCTGTTCGGCGGGGTGTTCCTCGCGAGGATCGACCGCGGGGGGCGCCGACGAGGAGGCCATGCTATCCGACTGGTCGAGGTACCGGTTGCAGATGCAAGGAGGAGGATGTAGTGAGTGGACAGGAGGGAAGGGGACGAGAGTCAGAGATGGCGCCGGGATGGAATGAATCTACTCTACGGAGGAAGAGGATCGCATGTGAAGATTGAGAGAAATGGAGGAGCGGAAGGCATGACTAAGCCGAGAGGGAGGAGAAAGCCGACGAGCCGACCACCGCGGTTGTTCGGTCATGATCAGTATACTTCATCCTGGGGGGTTCTCGGTTCTAGTATAGCTACTGGTATAAAAGAATTGGAATGATTTGACTGCAGGGTTGGGGGCGGAGAGAATGAGTTCCAGGGAAAAGACCATCGTGACCGGCTCGGGATAACGAAGGTAAGTTTCCCAACATGCCATGCCATCTCAAAGTTTAGGTGCCCCGTTCATTATACGAGAATCTCGGTAGTCCGAGGCGTCCGACGAGCTTCTAGATTCTACTCTGGAGTACTTCTCATTCCAATGCCAAGTCTGAAGTCATATCCTGCTCGTTACATCGGTCGTTGGTCGGTCGTGGACTACCCAACTAGAGGAATCTGTCCTGTCGATCCCTGCCAAGCGACCGGCTCGATCAGACCATCGCCCTGGCCTCAGATGATCGCATTCCATCCCACGGTGGCTGGACCTCGTGATGTCCTTTCGCCTACGTTGCTTCGATTTCCAGTCTTTCGTCCTTCTCTCCGGTGAGAGCTGAGAAGACAGACTCAGACTGGCAGTGCAACGGACGCTAACACGGAAACTCGCGACCGGTACCGGTGTGCCTGTATTGGTGTACTTACTACAGTGTACCTACTACGGTGTACCATACTCTGTCCAGGGGGCACCCCTGGGGACACGCTGTGATCTCAATCTGAAGCGACTCGAGAGTCAAGAATATCTACTGCTCCGTACTCCAGAGTCCATAGCAAATCACCCCGGAAATGCCTCCCCCAAGTCACATGTCATTCCACGCGAAACCTGAGACAGCTATTAGGATATATATTATATAATAGCATTGAATGGGCATCGAATAGAATACCGTAAGGGCCGTAACTGCCATACGGAAAACTCTGACGGGGCGAGTGACGGTCGGTCCCAAGCGGAACTTCTCCGCGGACAAAACGCGCCTCCATTCGACGCCTCTCCAACAAGCCATCGGTCATCAAATACCACCTGTAACTAGTTACTCCAATTCTCGTCGTCTGAAGGTGGTTTGACTCCAACGAGGGAAGCCAGCCAGGAGATACATGCTTTGCAACATTCCGTGGTGGTCAAGGCCAATGTTGGTTGTTCGTTCGGTCAGAGTCGGCCTGTTGCTGTCCAGCGTTCCAGGCTTCCAGCTGGTTGCCAATTGCCTGTCACCGACTCTCTCCACTCGTTGCCTGCATGGGGTCAAATAGGCGAAACGGAGGCAGTGACGAGTCTGGTGCCTCGAACTAAGCGGATCTTCGGCCGGGTCTGACCTTGAGAAGTGGATCGCGTCGTGCCGTCGCCGAGAGGAGAGAAGATTCTTACTGTACGGAGTACCTGCGAAGGGAAGAGAGGGGGAGGGGAGGGGAAATGATCTCATCTGTTTGAGGAAGGAAATCTGTCTTTTTTTTTCTTCTTCTTTTTTTTCCCTTTGGATTTATTGTCTTGGGAGTTCGATAGTTGGAAGAGGGAAGAGGGAAGATGAACAGAGAGGGACGGGTCAGGAAAGGGAATCAAGAAGAAGAAGAATAATAATAATAACCAAGAGAAGAAGACCCCTCATCGGTTCGTCGTCTGCCTGACCCAAACAGACAGAGCGACCTTCCTTTCTCCATCGTTGGTTCCTCCCGCACTTTTCTTTTTTTTTTTCTTTTCTTTTTTCCCTCGTGTTCTTTTTTCCTTAATAACAATCCGGTTCTTTTTAGTAAATAATTTTACCTCACATCTTTCCCACACCCGCCTCCCCTTCTTCCTCCCTCTCTACTTGCCCATCTCACCGTGTTGGTTATCTCTTTATCCATCGTCAATTTCCTTTATGTCACGCCTTTTACTGGCCCTCTTGCTAATCTCTGGCTTTGCTCGCACGTCCCTTCCATCCGCCCAGCCGCGCGTTTCTTGCGCCTGATTCTTGTCTATCCCGTTGATTGTTCGCTTTAACCCACCCCGCCGGGGAAAAAGGTTCCTGTCCTACTTATTTTTTTTTTCTTTATTTTATTTTTTTTTCTCCGGTGGTGGTTCTTGTCTACCCTAGAGCTGGTTAATCAGTCCACGGCCATATCGGGGGTCGGTGTATCTGGGGATTGATCGATTCCATCTTGGTCCCTTATCCTTTTTACCCTCTTCTTTTTGATTTTTTTATTTGATCATTCTCCTCACGGATCCGGTGTGACTTACCACACGTAAGGGGAGAACGACGTCATTAAAAAAAAAAAAAAAAGAAAAGAAAGGAAAGGAAAGAGGACAAAGAGGGTGATAATCGTGTCTCCCTCAATATAATTCCAATGGTCTCTATGGTGGACACGTCGCATTCAAATCAAAATGACATGGAGGTCGTACCTAAGCCCGAACCTCCCATCGAGGGATCAATCAGTTCCGCCGTGTCGACGCCCGAAGCTGAAGGCGAGATCCTGACGCAGGACGTGGCCCAGACGCAAAAGCGAAAGGGAGGAAGGAAACCTGTACGTAAGAGAAAAAAAAGAAGCAGCATCTTCCCCCTTTATTTATGAAATCCGGGGCCCCGCATTTTATCCTGGATTATCGGCCCTTTTATCTTACTTTATCTTGTTTGCTTTATCGCTCTATCGTTCTATCGTTCCTTCATCGATTTATCAGCGGCGTTATGCATCACATCTCGTCCTGATTGATTGATTGTCTCTCCCTTATCACCTCATCCCCCCCCCCTTCCTTTACCCCCTTGTCCCTTTAGTTCCCCAGTTGTACTTCTATCATTTGTTCCTTGTTCTGTTCTGATCTCCGTGGGGCCCCGATCCTTTTTCTTCTTTTTATTTCTTATCTTTCGGTTTATTGACCCAGCTCCCTAGATCTATGCCACCTCCGAAGAGCGTAAGCAACGCAATCGGCAGGCCCAGGCTGCGTTTCGCGAACGTCGCACTGAGTACATCCGCCAACTCGAATCCACCATCAAGCGCAATGAAGACACCCTGCAGACCCTGCAACAAAATCACCGGACGGCTGCTGACGAGTGTCTGATGCTGCGCTATAAGAACTCTCTCCTAGAGCGTATCTTGCTTGAGAAAGGTGCGTCATAGTCCTTGGCTTTTCTATGTCCCTTATCTTCCTTTTTCTCTTCCCTTCTCTTACTTCCCGTTCCAATTCCATCACCTTGAGCACCTATTCCCTCTACAGCGGTCTAACCTCCATCAGGCATCGATGTACAAGCCGAATTGCGCCTGAAGGCCGCCACCCCCGGCGGTCCCGGGAAACCCAACCCGATGGCGGCCAAGCCGCCGTCGTTAGAACGGGCGGCAATCAATCGAAATACGGCCCAGCGACATCCGACCGGCATCGCGCCCAAGGGAGAGCCGTTTGGCCTGTCACAGAACCGGGATGGAGCATACGGCATCCCGTCGCCTCAATATCAAGGCACGCCCTCGTCGCACGTGTCGTCCCCGTCCCACGCCAAATCCCCGGGTTTTGGCTTCCAGGGTGCCATGTCGCCGGTGGGCGTCGATCCGCAACAAGCGCAGCAATCTCGGTCGCAGATGCTGTCGCATTCTCGAAATATTAGTCAGGCATCTCCGCCTATGAGTGTCGCGCCGTCGGAAGCAAGCGAACCCAAGTCCGCCGTGCCGGGAACGGGTCCTCGCGCTGCTCGCGTTCCGTCTGCATATTATCCTTCCCCATTCCAAAAGCATTATGACCAACTCGGTAAGTTGATCGCATCTCATCAGAGCCAATATCCTAGGGCCAGGCGGACTGACTAGATCGACCAGAACAAGAATATGACGCCCAAGCGGATTTGATTGATGAGGAGCACGAATCGTCAGTCGGAGCGTCTCCTTATGTGCCTGGCTTCAACCCGGCAGCATCAGTACCCTCAGGATCGCATTCCATGGGAACTCAGAGTCTCGGACACTTCAATCCTCACGCGGCGGAGGGATCCAACGGTGCATATAACAATCCAAATCAACTCCTCGGCAATTACGAGCCCATGTTAGATGCAGATCCCTTCGGTCTCAGCGCCAGCATGCATTTCCAGACCCCCTTCAGCTACGAGCAAAATAGCACCCGCCATTAATTCTGTTTGCCTTTCTTTGCGTCACGATCCGCTCATGACCCGCCGAGTTATCATCTTATATCAAAATCGACAGTATCTGTCGGAAGTTCTTTATTATCATAATTTCTTTCTCTTTTCTTTTTCTCACCCCCCCCCCCCTCCTCCCATGATTACCTCCATCCTGATCTTGCATCTTTCGTCATGGAACCGGAAGACAAAAGTTTTATACTTATATTACTTCGGAGCATTTTCTCGGCGCACGCGGTTGATACCATTTGTTTCTGCTGGTCATTTTGTTCGACGCAAAACAATTCCACAAAAGAAAGAAGAAGAATGGTTATTTTATTTGATTGATTTGAGTTTCACTACGGAAAAAGGAAAAACACAAGAAAGATGGATCCCGAAAAATGAAGACAAAAAATTGTTGGACCTAAAACAGACAGAGAGAAAAAAAGGAAACAAAAAAACCGCAACACAAAAAAGCAAAACAAAGCAAAAACATTTTCACAAGACTACCTTACTTTACTTTACCTATGGATACATTTGATTATCTTTACCATGTACATGATTTTTAGCAATTATGTTGATGTTGATTCTACCGAGCTAGACTGTGTCTGTTCGGTCGACGACGAAGAATGGTTTTCTCTCTACTCTATTGTCATGGACATATTGATATTTTCTCTCTCCAGTTTACTTTCTGTATTTCTTTCTTATCCGCAATTGCTTGACGCGCCGCTTGATCATCGGGATGGACGGGGGTCCATTGCATTTTTAGGCTTCTTTTCTATACTATTGCTTTCCACATGATATCCCATTTGATTTCAACCCACAACCATCCACTGTAGACAGCCGCTAGAAAGAAAGATGACACGAGAGAAGTAAATACCTACCGATATAAAACTCAGCTCGAAGCCAAGAGAGCGCAAATATAGAAGTAATAATCTTCCCCCGGGTAAATAGCAACCAAATAACCACCCGATTGTATCCAATGAATGACCTTGACTCTCGATCCTTCTCTTGAACAACTCACCATAATACCAAGGACCCTCTCCGGAGTACCTGGTGGGGTGTATGGAGTAGATGGGAGTTCACACGACTGCCTGCCTTCTCGAGTAGCCATGTTGTTGCCTGAAGGGTAAGGCACCACAACCATACCGCTGCCTGATGGGTCAGGCAACCTCATTGGAACCAAATCACCTGACCCAAACTCTAAAAAACCACAACTCTCAGATGATCATTTGGGAGTGGTCAGGATGATAAATAACAGATTTTGTATGGGCTCTACGGTTTGCAAGGCGCTTGCGTCACCAGATAGACGATGCCTTTTGTATAAATTATTTATCTGGTGCACAAAACTACTAGCTATCGGGCTCTGGTTTCAGATTTGAGCTATTAGCTTTTTTGAGGTGGTGGGACGCGATTTTGTATGAGGGGAGGGGTTCTTGGGGGGTGGTTCTGCCGGGAAAGAGCGCGGGGGCGGAGGGACTATTTGCCAGGTTGGTCTTGCATGGTCTACTCCGTACATAATAACCTGGTCTAGTCTCGCGCCCGTCAGAGTTACTTTTGTTATTTTGCCTCGGTTTGTTTGAATGAAACGGTGAAAATATGATCTGATGCAATATGCTTCGCTTGCTATATACAATGTACGAGTCTTCATAACAAAAGGGTATTGATATCTTTATCTGCAAAGGTGATCATGGAACTGTCTATGACCGACGATGAGACGCCAGACTAGCCGAGCCACTCACACTGAGACTCCGACTCGTTGTGCCATCATCTCCATCTTCTTCCAGAGATGCCATCGCCACGCCAACCCGGAAGATACCCTCACACCACTCGGAAAACGTATCGACGTCCCAGACGGCGTCCTCGCGCCCTTTACCCTTCCGCGTGCTGACCGCGTTCCCCTTGCTCTTTTCGGCGGAGATGTACTTGTCGAAGAAATCCTCGTAGATCTGGATGACGCGGTCCTGGACCGCGCCGACGAGGGTTTCCCGCATGCGCGTGTCGTCGAGGTAATCGACCAGGCACTTGCGGAGGGCGGGGACCTCGGACTCGATGGTGCGGCAGGTAGGGAAGATGAGTTCGCCGCGCTGGAGGTTTCGCGTGTCGATGAATTGGGCGGGAAGGGAGGCGGTCATTTTGGTGGCGAAGTCGTCGATGAAGTCGTTGATGACAGTGCGGAGACGTCCGTCTAGCTCGACCTTGGCGTCGAGCATGTTCTCGACGACCCGCGGGAGGAGGCCGTGTCCGACGAGTCGCATCAGGTTGCGCGGGTTGAAGAGACCGCCGCGTTCACGCAACTCCCAGAAGGTGTTGGTCATGCCGGAGAAGTCGAAGGAGACCTCTGGGGCGACGTATTCGATGTCGAAGGCGACAATTTGCTGTTTGAGGATGAGGAGGTGGCTCATGAGGAAGAGTTGGCTGTCTGTGGCAGATTTGCTGGACATGAGGGAGCTCGCGTGGTGGAGGGATAGGATAGTTTGGTGGACGATTTGGTGTGCTAGATCATCGAAAACGGTAGACTGGTATGTTTGTCAGTTTGGGCGCGCATAATATTACTGGAGAGGGGAAGGATAGAGAGGGTTACATTGACTAGTCGGTATATCCGGCTTAGAAGCCATATGGCCTTGCGCAGGGTTGGATACCAGCCACTTAAGGCGGTTTGCGATTCAAAGTCCCACTTAGAATCTTGATCCGTGGGCGCGTCGGCAC
Source organism: Aspergillus affinis (assembly GCF_023601865.1). Classification (NCBI taxonomy): domain Eukaryota; kingdom Fungi; phylum Ascomycota; class Eurotiomycetes; order Eurotiales; family Aspergillaceae; genus Aspergillus; species Aspergillus affinis. The sequence continues at coordinate 13,836 of NW_026515821.1, forward strand.
TGTCTTCGGCTTGCTTGGCTGGAGTGGATAGATTCACTAAGGCATCTGCAGGGGCAACCTTTCGGCCGGAGATCTGGCCTTCAGTGACAGTGATTGAGACCGGTCGGTTGCGAGCTGGGTAATCGAGATCTTCCGGACGGGGCTTGTACCGTTCGATTTCATCGCGGAGGAAAGCTTGCGCTCGGAAGACGAGGCGAGTCTGAACATCCTCCAATGCCGGCTGAATCAGGGAGGAGAAATCGAGCTGGTTGGCATCCGTGTGCTCTGTTTCTTCCTCCTGATCGAACAGATAGCGGGTCTGGAGTAGAGTGCAAAGCTGGCACAGTCGGATGATCTTGTCTTCGTGAATGATCTTGGGTCGAAGGTGATCGTAGAGAGGTTCGCATAGCGTTTCCAGGAAATCGTATAAGCCGCCCTGGCCATGGAACCATTCTTCCCACAGATCAAACTCGTCCAAGCACACGCCGCGCACGTAGCTGATACTTCCGCGGGCGAAGGCGACAAGGTCCTTCGAGGTACTCGGAGCCTGCGCAATATCATTGAGGTTCTTATGCACCAGCGGAATGATGAGCTTGCCACGTGTGGCAGCATAGTTAGCATGAAGTTCGTTGAGAAGACTCTGGTATTCAGCTTCCGTCCCTTGGTCAGGGTCCAAAGGAGGGACTGCTCTCTTTTGGATTTCAAGACCAATCTGCTTTAGTTCCGGTGCGCCGACCCTAAACTTAGCATATAGTAGGGCGGACATCGTTGTGTCATTCAGTTGCTTGTCCGCGATTTTCTTCGAAGCGCTTAAGTACACGTCACGCAGGGCGGCGACAAAGTGTCCTCGGATGAGAGTAAGAGCACGGGTTAGAAGTAGCCTGTACCTGGACCGATATACACTGGATTCCTTTTGATCTGGCTGTGGGAGAGTCAGTAAGCTTTCCTTGAACAATGCTTACCCAGACGATACGAACATGTGTCTCCATATAGTCCAAGCACTCGTCTAGCCGTCTAAGCATATCCGAGAAGTCCTGCCCGCGAACAGTGTTGCCCGCACCCGGCGCATTAAGTCTTCTTGACGCAGGATCTAGGAATTCGTAATACTGAAGATTCTCCTGAATGTCTAACACCAATTCCGAGTCCCGCTTCTGAGCAGATAAGAGCCCCTCGCATTGCTTCTGAAATTTAGAGGTCTGCAATTCCACCGCCTGAAAGTCCTGGGACAGACTGCTGAGAACTTTGAGGGTAGAGGAGGTGTCGGTCAAGAGGGAGTCGAGGTGGGATTTGGACATCTGCAGCTCATGAAGGCACGCTCTAATTCCCATAATGGTCAGCCTGGCTCCTTTGCCTAGCGTGCGCCCGCAACAGTACTCACTGGTATTCATCGTAGCTGGATTCCAGCAAGCTGTCTTCAACTTCATTGTACCATTCAATGAAGTCTAACTCATTATGGATGTCCGCAATCGCATCCAGACCCTCCGGCTCGAGTTTGGTTTCCTGCGTCTCCTGAGCCTGGAACTGCTGGGGCGTGCGAGACGGGACTGTCTGTCGACGGGATCGCGGTCCCTTTGTCTGCTGGCGCATCGTGACGGTGCAGTCTTTTGACGAACGTGAGTCTATGCTCTTCGATCTTGGACCCTATAAAGAAAAGAAAACTTCCCGCAGTCCGCCCATCAGCCACAACAGATGGCGGGTCTCTGATGGTCAAACTTGTCCTCCGCTGGCCGCTTGAATGCGGTATTCTGCCGCCGCCCTCCGCCTCCGCTCCGACTGACGCAAGTCTCGCGGAGCTGGACTCTTTTGCCTTCGGTTTCTGCGGGGAAAGCTAATTACTACTGAGACCCAAGGTCATCCACTCTCACTCCCGGAGTAAACACTATGCACCTTTGAGGACTCAGGTCACAGGGCAATATGTGGACAGCTCGCTCGCGACAATCGGCGACGACGGTCGTTGCCACCTCTCGCCGTCTTGCTCGAAATGGCCGGTCTGCCATACGGGAGCAAAAGAGATATGCCAGCCATGGTCCGAGGGTAGAACGCCAGTCTGCCCCTTCGTCGCATTGGTTTCGCAATTCGTTGGGGCTTGCAGGAACAGCAACTGCCGCGTTCGTGGCCTACTCGTATCTAACGAACCCGGGGATTCAGATCGAGAACCCAATCGACCCCAATGCCAAAACTCTGTCAAAGATTACTGGGGAATTGGGTCCCGAGCTCATTCAAAAGAAAAGGAGTGTGAAAAGTCCGGGTGTCTATGTGTGGGGAACGAATACCCACAGTGTTGTTGATCCGGACTCGAAAGAGACTGTGATCAAGACCCCTCGGAGGATCTCTTATTTCGACGACCAGGTGCTGAGAGATCTCAAACTCGGAGAAAAGTCTGGTGCTGCTATCACTGATAAAGGTGACTTAGTTCAATGGGGTAAAGGCTTTTCGGAGACAGACTTCAAGCCCACCAAGACTCTCACTGGCAAAAACTTGACCTCATTATGTATGTCCAACGATCGGATTCTTGCTCTGTCCTCTGACGGAAACGTTTATTCCTTGCCGATTGCGAGGGAGGATCAAACGTCTGGCCGTAAGCTCAAGGAAGGCTCTTGGGTCCCCTTCTGGTCCGGAACGGCCGGGGTAAGCTATCGGCTGCTTCAGCCGGGCCTGAAATTGGGCGAAAGGATAACTTCTATCAGTGGCGGTTTGGAACATGCCCTTCTTCTTACAAGCAGTGGCAGAGTTTTCTCCGTTGCCTCATCCACTGAGAGTTACCCTTCTCACGGACAATTAGGTGTGCCAGGTCTGGCCTGGGCCACGCGACCTCAAGGTCCAGTTGATGCCTGCCACGAGGTCACGGCGCTCAAGGGATTTAAAATTGCCCAGATAGCTACCGGAGACTATCATTCGCTGGCTCTTAGCAAGGATGGCAGCGTATTTGCTTTTGGAGACAACTCATTTGGTCAGCTGGGGATGCAATTTGATCCGTCATTGCCATTCAGCGATACCCCTGCCATGATCCCCATCGCAAGGCTTTACCGTGGTCACATCTGGTTTCCCAAAGCCACCAGGATCGCAGCTGGAGGCGCCAACAGCTTCTTCACCGTGGATGCCAAACGGATTGTTGGCCCCGGAGAAAACCCTTCAGCAATCCGTGATCTAGACCGCATCACCGCCGACACTTGGACCTGCGGAAGAGGCATTTGGGGTGCTCTCGGGAACGGAAAATGGATTCATCTGCAAGATTCTCCTACCAAGGTGAAGCCATTGAGTGGTCTGTTTGAATACGATGAGCGAAAGAAGACACTTTCGCCCATTCGGTTACACGAGATCTCCGTGGGAACGACGCACGTGTCAGCGGTAATGGACAACAAAACTCATATGGACGCTTCTCCGACATCGTCTTTGGACAACGACAACGACTGGGGCTTTGATGCGCTCTGGTGGGGAGGAAACGAGCACTATCAGCTTGGAACCGGCAAGAGAAGCAACATGTCCAAACCCACCTACATTCTCGCACCTCATGAGGGTTCCAAGGAAGACAAAAAGGAAGATGCGCGACTCCAGATCATGCCTCGCCATAAGGGCAAGGTCGGCTCTCGCAACGTCAGTATGGAACAGCATGTCGTGTGTGGAAGGCACATTTCTGCCATCTACTCTTCTGTATAATCATCGTCTGAAACTGGGGTCATATTTGTATTATCCAATGTATTAAGGAGTCTTGTATTTCGTCATCAAAATGAATGATCTCATGTGTTGAACATACTTCATCGCCCGTTCGAATACTTAGTTGAGGCCGTAGAGTGCAAACCGAGCAAACACCGCTCAATTCCGCGGAAGTAACGCTCGGACCACCGCTTATCCCAAAAAAAAAAATTCCCTGCGCAAAAAAGAATCCAGTCCGATCAACAATTCTCTCACATCCTCCCCTGCAGGAATTATTGCACCATGCCCCGTGAAAATCAGAAACGAGGCCGTCGTGCCGCCGAAAAGGCCGACAAAGATGCAGCGAAGCGAAAGCGCGACGAAGCGCCCGAAGATGCCGCCCCCAAGCGATTGAAGCCCTCGACGGACGAGATGGAGATCGAGACCCCCGAGTTCAACGAAGGCGCCGACTACATTCCCCTCGAAGAACCTCAAGACCAAGTCCAGGACCAAGGACAGGATGGCGCGCCGTCGAGTGACATACCTTTCTACGGTCTTCTCGATCCCGAAGAGCAGGAGTATTTCTCCCGCGCGGGCGAGATGCTGGAATTGAACCAGTTCCAGGATGCGGAGGAGCGGCGACTATTTATCGATAGTGTGTACAGGGAGGCCAATGGCAAGGAGTTGAAGATCTCATGCAGTCAATCTTGCTCTCGGCTTATGGAGAAACTCATGTTGATGTCCGACATTCGCCAGATCCGGAGGCTGTTCAATAAGTTCCTGGGCCATTTCTTGCACCTCGTTCAGCATCGGTTCGCGAGCCATTGCTGCGAAACACTGTTCATCAATGCGGCGCCTGGTGTGACGCAAAAGCCGTCAAAGACCAAGGAAATCAAAGACTACGGTGATGAGGAGGACGAGCCCGAACCCGAGCTGTCGCTTGCGGAGATGTTCATGCAGGTCGTCCAGGAACTGGAAGGAAACTGGGGATACTTGTTGACGGAACGGTTCGCATCGCATACAATCCGAGTTCTTCTGTTGGTTCTTGCTGGTGAGCCGGTCGATCTCTCAACAAGCGACTCGGTTGTCGCGAGTCGAAAGAGTGAGAGAGTGGGCGCTGTGGGCACAGAACCGACAAAGGATGAAGATGCTGTTCCGCAGAAAAAGGGAGTGCCGGAGAACTTTGAAACCACCCTGAAGAAGGTCATGGGTGATATGGTGTCTGTGTTGGACGATACTTATCTGCGAGCATTGGCCACCCACCCTGTGGGTAACCCCGTTCTCCAGGTGCTGGTTTCTTTGGAACTGTCCCATTTCGGAAAGTCGAGTGCGAAGGATCCGAAATCAATCACAAGAAGACTCATTCCTGACGAGAACTTCGAAGAGGGCTCCGAGACCTCGAATTTCATCCGGGGTCTACTGTACGACCCCGTGGGATCTCGTCTCCTCGAAACCATTGTGCGCTGCATGCCTGGAAAACTCTTCAAAAGCCTCTACAAGAACTTCATGCGCGATCAGATCGCTTCGTTCGCTCGCAACACCACCGCCGGATACGTTGTCCTCCGGGTGCTAGAAAGACTCGGAAAGGACGATCTTCAGAGTGCTATGGAGTCCATCGTTAAGCAAATTCCCAATCTTCTTGAGCGGTCTCGGACAAATGTGCCTAAAGTGCTGATCGAGCGATGTGTGGTCCGAGGCGTCAACACGGCGCCGCTTGCTCGATCTATGGAAGCTGCCTACGACCAAGACCCCGCCAAAAGGCTGAATCAGATTCTACGCCTCGAGGAAACCTCTCGGGACAACGAAGGACCGGAATCGCAATCGAAGGAGCCTGGCTCTGGTCAGGCATCTAACGCAGAGAAGCTGCACGGCTCGCTGCTTGCCCAAACGATGTTGACGGCCCCCGGGCCGATGAGCGGACTGATCTTCTCGAGCCTGCTGGCCCAGTCGTCTGAGACCCTCCTGCAGCTGGCCAAGGACCCCACTGCCTCCCGGGTCCTCCAGCATGCTCTTACTCTCCCGACCTCCACCACTCAATTCCGCCGACAGTTCACCACGCGATTCACGAGTCATCTGAAGGACCTTGCGCTCGACAGCAGTGGATCCCACGTTGTCGATTCCCTATGGACAGCCACCCAAGATCTTTATTTCGTCAAGGAGCGAATGGCGCAGGAATTATCGCAACATGAGTTTGCGCTCCGAGATTCCTTCGTCGGCCGCGCCGTCTGGAGAAACTGGTCCATGGATCTGTACAAACGACGACGAGGAGAATGGGCGGCTAAGGCGAAGGGCCTTGATAGTCAGGACGGTTCTGGAGAACGACCGAAGTCGAAGATCGAGCTGGCACGGGAGAGATATGCCGCGAAGGCGGAGGAAAACAAGGCAAAATATAACCCGAATATGGTGGCTGTGAAGAAGAGATAATCGAAGGATGTCTGAAGGATGGATGAATGAATGTATTTACTTGCAAGCTAGAATTTCTTCGATCCTGAGGCCTGCATGGGTCAGGTGATTAACCGCGGGGTCAAACAAATAAAAAAAATTCCCCCAAAAGTTCTAAACGAATTACAATCACCAATCCACATTCAACATCGAGAAGCCCCTACATAGAGACGATCGCCAGCTCCACGTGCTTGTCAGCCATGCAGTGCCGTCCATTCGACATGATGTCAGACCCGCTCGCCCTCTCGCCATCTTGTCTCCACCGAGATCGGGAGGGGCATATCCTCGGGTTCGGCCATAGGTAGAGGAATTCTCCGGCTTTCTGAAGTCTCATAAAATGCGCAATTGATTCACCGTAACTCGACCCTTATAAACACTCACATACCGCTGATCTGTTAGTCAAATTCCTCTTCTCAACTTGTGACTTGAACAGCATTTATGGCCGTGCCGGCAGCGTCTAGTCGCGCATACGAAGTGCGAAATGTGAGTCAGACTCTACCAGAGCCAATTACTCCCTGCACCCATTGGTGGAAATTGGACATGCTGCTAATCGTTTAATCCTGGACTAGCTTCTGAGCGCCGTCGAAGACCTTCTAATTCCTTTCATTCGCTCCGCAGACGATGACTCCTTGAACCAAGTGCAGCAATTGAAAAATGGCGTTAACGGATCCAATGGCTCGAATGGAGACCTCCAGCACCCGAGTACCTCGTTGGTCGACTACAAGAAGCCCGACGAGTTGCAGAATATTCTCCAATTGCGGATTCCAGAGCAAGGCACGGGGCAGAATGGCTTGATCGAAGTTCTCCAGAAGGTCCTGCGCTACTCCGTCAACACCTGGCACCAGGGTTTTCTCGACAAGCTATATGCCTCAACCAATGCCCCGGGCGTCGCCTCGGAGCTGATCCTGGCGGCTCTGAACACAAATGTCCACGTGTACCAGGTTTCCCCGGCTTTGACGGTGATCGAGAAGTATACCGGACGGCAGCTAGCCGAGCTCTTCGGGCTGAACGGCCCTCGAGCCGGTGGTATTTCGGTGCAGGGTGGTTCCGCGTCCAACACGACGTCAATCGTCATTGCGCGCAACAATCTATTCCCCAGCACGAAAAAGGATGGAAATAGTGATTACCGATTCGTGCTGTTTACCAGCGCCCACGGTCACTATAGTATCGAGAAGGCGGCGCAGATGTTGGGTCTTGGAAGCAGCTCGGTCTGGTCGGTACCCGTGGACAAGCAGGGCCGGATGATTGCGGCCGAGCTGGAAAAACTGGTCCAGAAGGCGCTGAAGGAGAACCGGACCCCGTTCTACGTCAACGCGACTGCCGGATCGACCGTCATGGGGTCCTTCGACCCCTTTAACGAGATCGCCGCCATCTGTAAGCGATACAACCTCTGGTTCCACGTCGATGGCTCCTGGGGCGGCTCATTTGCCTTCTCCCAGCGGCAGAGGGAGAAGCTCGCTGGCGCCGAAAAGGCCGACAGCATTGCCATCAACCCGCACAAGATGCTCGGTGTCCCCGTCACCTGTTCCTTCCTGCTCGCCGCCGACCTGCGACGATTCCATCGCGCCAATACCCTCCCCGCCGGATACCTGTTTCACAACGAAGACACCGAACCGTCCGACGAGGACCAAGCAGGTGAACCGGAATCCGAGTTGGCTGTCGACTCCCCCGAGGTGTGGGACCTGGCGGACCTGACCCTGCAGTGCGGCCGACGCGCCGACTCCCTCAAGCTCTTCCTCGGCTGGACCTACTACGGCACCGCGGGCTACGAAAAGCAGATTGACACGGCCTGCGACATCGCCGGTTACCTCGCGACCCTGGTCGCCGAGCATCCCGACTTCATCCTCGTCAGCGAGAACCCACCCCCTTGCCTGCAGGTTTGTTTCTACTACGCACCCGGCCGAGAGTTCGTGCATCCGCGCGGGATCGTCTCGAACGAGACCGAGCGCGGCAAGGCCAACAGCAAGGTCACAGAGCAGGTGACGCACGCCATCGTCAGCCGGGGATTCATGGTGGACTTTGCGCCGCCCAGCGGCGACGAGGATGCCGTCGGCAGCGGGAAGTTCTTCCGCTGCGTGGTGAACGTGCAGACGACCAAGGAGACTGTCGAGGCGCTGGTGCAGGCTATCCAAGACGTTGGTCCTGGCATCGTCGATCAACTGAAGAAGGCCGAGAACGGTTCGGTGCCGTCGAGGAGACCGGGTGAGAGGGGCCACGGACCTGTGGTCCACCATGCATGATCTATTGATCTTATATTCGAATCGTCAGAGATGCGAATAGATTTGTTTTCGGGTGACCTATTTCGGGTACAATTTTTTGTTGTGTTTTTTTCGGTATGGATGTTAGAAAAGATCTTCTATAGAGTATATATATGTATAAATGATATTACGAACACAGGTCAAACCCGCAGGGCTGTAGGAGTGAAGCTTAAAAAGAATAGGGGAAATAAACCATCTGATTGATATCACATCACACCTCCACTCGTAAAGTCATCAGGCCAGCAACAAAAACAGTCCCTTACGAACTAACTAGTTACCGATCTCGACGCGCCGCTCAAGCACACTTCTAGCCTCTGACTCCGCCAGAGTTTCCACCCCCAGCTCGGTCAGAACCTCCCGCGCGCTTTCATTGTCTTTGAAGAGCCTTTTCTCTACTGCCCATAGACCGAGTGTAGGGTCAGTACCTCCACCGAGAGGATCAGCGACATTGGAAGAGCCGGGTTCATCTTCGGGCTGCGATGCGTGGGCACTGAGTCCCAGAAGAAGCAAGCCTTCGGTTAATTTCTGTAGCACCTTCGCCGAGCCGCCAGTTGGGGTGGCAGGGCCGAGAGCCACGTCGACGACGTTGCAGAGGTGATCGACGTCGCTGATAAGTTGCGCTGCGCCTGCTGCCGAGAAGGTGTTTTTCATGAGAATCGTGCCCCAGAGGTAGGTTTGAATGGCGAGGAGGACCTGTCGGATGATACGGCGCAAGGGGGCAATGCCTAACGTGCGGGACAAGAACGAGATCTCGGTGGACAAGGTGCGCATGGCAGGAGTGAGATCGGAAGACGGGGGCACGGGGCCGGTGGAGGATGTTGAGGGGACCGAGATGGTTGTCCAGGTTGACACGCGAGAATATGGCTTCAAGGCAGATCGCACGTTGGAGGTAAGAGTGGACGTGATGATAGATTCGGACCGCAGTCGGAGACGACGGTATGCGGAAGCGGTTTCGTCGAAGAGGGCTCCGTCAGAAGTCGCGCCGTTGTTCTCACTGTCCTCAGAACCGTTGTTGACAGCCGGTGAGGTTCTGGAGGCGACGTCCGCTACTGACATGGAGCCGGCAACGTTTTTGCCTCCGTCGCGGTTCTGCCGAACCCGCTCTTGGAGCTCTGACCAGAGCTCGACGAAGAATACCTCGTTGCTCCAGTCCTCCATCTTCTTCTCGAGATATTCGGCGTTTCCGAAGACCCTGCACAGTCGTTCCAGCCCTGCAACACCTTCAACGCTGGCACCGTCTGTCCCTTGCACCGTTCGGCCGATGGTGGAGGTCATCGCAAGGTAGGCTTCTAGAGCGGAGTGCAGGCGTTCGTGGAATTGATCGAAGATCGTGATTTGAATATCGATAAGAAAACGCAGCTTCTGGCTGAATGAGGTTAACGGCTGGTAACGATCGGTGATGGTCTCAAGCAGGTCATTCACGCGAATAGCTGCCTTTGTGGGCTTAGTCGCTGAAAGCTCAACGCCATCGTAGTCAATATGACCACTGTCAGGGGTATCCACAATGTCCTTGTAGCGAGCCAGAGCAAAGTCCTTCTCGACTTGTAGCCAACGGTCGAACCAGCCTTCCTTGGTCAAAACATCCCATGTGATTCCCTTCCAGTTATCGTCGCTATAGGGGTCTGGCAGGTAGTTCCAACTCTCGCGGATGTCGTTGTCGAAAGTCATCAACTCATGAATCAAGTGGCTTAAAAGCTGGGGGTGCTCGGAGATCTGGGGAAGAAAGCTGGTGATCTTCTGCCTGAGCATAGGCAGGAGAGCCGTGATATACGCGTGCGAGGTGTCGTTGAAATTCCACTCTAAATTGGATCCAACAGCCTGGGCCTTTTCATCGAAGACTGGCTGGAGGGATGAGATGAAGAAGCCGCCGAAATTATTGATCAAGTCCAGTACGTGGGATAGGAAATATTCCGGCTGTAGAACGTGTTAGACGATTGATGGTCGAGTGTGCTCAGGGTATTACATACCTTATCGAGCCGGTTAGTCGGTTTGTTACCACTAAAGTGGTATTTAAAGCGAAGCTCCAGAGGGTGAACCATGACCTCCAACGGAAGCAAGATAGGTGGTTCAACATTCTGGTAGTTGGAGGTGACGTTGCGACTCTTCAACTCCCTAGTAGAAAGTCAGACACAAGAGTAAGATACGAAAGTGGATGGAGTCCACCTACGGAGTCTGAAGGTCGAGTAGCAACTCAACATTTGTTTTCCACTGCGACTTCAGATCCTCAGGGAAATGCAAATCCTTCGATGGCCATTTCATCTGCTCCAACGTTCCTTGGAGTCGTCTGGTAAAGTCGCCCTTCAATTGTTCCCTGAGGGCTGACGCCAGCTTTCCAACGTAGTCGACGAGATGGGGTGCGGCGCCTTCTGCTGCAGGCTGAGCTTCGACTAATGACTGAACGATATTTCGGAGTCGGGTGTAGGGTGGGATTGCCAGCTGGGGGGCGGATTGGATGTTCTTCAGGGCTTCCTTGCTGTATACCGGATTAGAGCCGGGAGATTATGGAATGTTTGGATGGTGGGTACCTCAACTCCTCTGCTTCCTTGAGCAGCGTCACATAGCCTCTAGAGATCTCAAGTCGCCGTAGTTTCTCGATTCCCTCCTCGAACCGCTTCGCAGCGTCGTCGCTCGCATCCGATTTCGTGATGGCTTTCAGGCGCCGGTCGATGTCAGCCTGCTGTTCCTTGAACGCCTCAGCTCGCTTTCGGGTGACTTCTGCATGATCGTTCGAAGCCTTCGTGGCATTTGACAGGACTTCTTGGGCTTCCGCTAGCTATCAAAGATGCGTTAGTTGATAAACGTTGCGATCGCGGGGAAAGACAGTACCTGTTTCCGCTGTAACTCATGTTGGGCACGGAGACTCGAGAGTAACGAGTCTAGACTTCCGAAATCCGCCGAGACCTGGATCTTATCATTCAGGTAGTCCTCGACTCTCGTCTGCTCGTGCGGCGACAGGTTAGACGTCGAAGAGGCCATTGTTTGAGGGTGGTGGTAGAGCCAAGTTGCAAGCCGCAAGGTGTCGCCCATCACCGCCTCGGAACGAATTGCCGACCATCGCAAACCAACCGCCAACTTCCATTCCGTCATCTCTTCCTCCGTCCAGGCATCATGGCACCTACTTCAGCCATGAACTCCATTGGCACCAGTTATATTGATAGATGATGTTCCACAATGTCAACTCCCACCAAAAAGCGAAAAAGAGAGGTGCCGGAGTCCTCACCGCAGCGCAATCGGAGCATAGCGTCATTCTTCCAAAGTCAAGCTGCGGCCAAAGCAGAACAGCCCTCATTGCCACCCCCCGAAGATACCGAGCAGACCCTCTCCGATGAAGCTCTCGCCCGTAAGCTTCAAGCAGAATGGAATCAAGAGGAGGATACAGCTCCGAGCCTGGAGACCGATACCCCAAGCAACGTGACCGCGACCGCGACCGCTCCTCCTGCGATTCCCGATGCCGACATTTCGGGATCAAGCAACCCAGAACCAAAGAACAATAGCACACTATCCCTACAGTCGTCTACTGGTACGGAAGATACGGTGTCTCTCGCGGTTCCTTTCGACCAGAGTCCCCTGACGTTTGATTCGAGGAAATATGCGGAGGAGTTGAAATCGCACTGGGCGGCGGAAGGTGGCGATGCCTCTTACGCCCTGTTGACTCGGGCTTTCGTTCTTGCCAATGCGACCACGAGTCGTATACGCATCGTGGATACTTTGGTTAACTTTCTGCGGGTTCTAATCGAAGGAGATCCTTCGAGTGTTCTCCCCGCGGTCTGGCTTGCGACGAACTCCATCTCTCCGCCATACGATGAGTTGGAGCTGGGACTTGGCGGGTCTTCTATCTCAAAAGCGCTTAAGAAGATCTACGGGCTCCACAGTCAAGGATTGAAGTCGCTTTACGACAAGTACGGGGATGCAGGCGATGTCGCCTTCGAAGCCAAGAAAAAACAGAGCTTCACGTTGATTAAACCGAAGCCGCTCAAGATTAAGGGTGCATACCAGTCGCTCGTAAAGATTGCCGCCAGCAAAGGCAGTGGCAGTCAGGAAACGAAGCAGAGGATTGTCGAGAAGTTATTGCAGGATGCTCGGGGTGCGGAAGAAAGTCGATACATCGTCAGGACTTTGGTACAGAACCTGCGAATTGGAGCTGTCAAAACCACTATGCTCATCGCTCTTGCGCGAGCATTCCTGTACTCCAAGCCCGACGGTGCGGACTTCTCTATACCCTCCCAACAAGAGCTTGCTCGTCTCAAGAAAGAAGACCTCGCGGAAACCTACAGTAGTGCGGAAGAAATTGTCAAGGCTTCGTATGCCAGACACCCCAACTACAATGACCTTGTCCCCTGTCTCCTCGAGATAGGGGTCACGGAAGAACTCCTGCTGCGATGCGGGCTACAACTCCATGTGCCACTGCGACCGATGCTGGGTAGCATCACGCGGGATCTTTCGGATATGTTGACGAAGCTACAAGGGCGGGATTTTAGCTGCGAGTTCAAGTACGACGGACAGCGCGCCCAAGTTCATTGCGATGAAAGCGGGAAAGTGTCGATCTTCTCTCGCCACCTAGAAAACATGACCGAGAAGTATCCCGATCTTGTATCTTTGGTCCCTCAGATCAGAGGAGAGAGCGTGTCCAGTTTCATCCTGGAAGGTGAGGTTGTTGCGGTGGACCAGGGTACCGGTGACCTCCAGGCCTTTCAAGTCCTTACCAATCGAGCGAAGAAAAGTGTCGACATCGGGACCATCAAAGTCAACGTGTGCCTCTTCGCATTCGATCTTATGTACATGAACGGGGAGCCCCTCCTTGACCGATCCTTCCGCGAACGCAGAGAGCTTCTACGGAGTCTTTTCGTAGAGATCCCGAACCGATTCACATGGGTGAAAAGTATCGATGCGACGTCTGGGGACTCCGAGACAGTTTTGGACTTTTTCAAGAATGCCACGGATACCAAATGTGAGGGCATCATGGTCAAAGTGCTTGACAACCTTCCCACAAATGGGAACGCCGAGGCTTCTGTGGACGGCACCAAAGAATCCGAGCAACAACCACAGCCTTCATCTACCACGGAAAACAAAAAGCCCGCCAAAGGGACCCGACGCAAAGCCCTTCTGTCCACCTACGAACCCGACAAACGTCTTGATTCCTGGCTCAAGGTCAAAAAAGACTACAGCACGTCGTCCGAAACCCTCGATCTCATCCCCGTCGCCGGGTGGCACGGCTCAGGCCGAAAGGCCAAATGGTGGTCACCCATCCTACTCGCCGTCCGGAACCCGGAAACGGGGACTCTGGAAGCAGTCACTAAATGCATGTCGGGCTTCACGGATAAATTCTACCAGGCCAACAAGGACAAGTACACCGAGGGCAGCGCCAACGTGATCTCACGGCCCAGCTATGTCGAGTATGCCGGCGAGCCGGACATCTGGTTCGAGCCGCAGGAGGTCTGGGAGATGGCGTTTGCGGATATCACGCTGAGCCCGACGTACACGGCTGCTATAGGGCTGGTGAGCGACGAGCGAGGCCTCAGTCTCCGGTTTCCGCGGTTCCTCAAAGTCCGCGAAGACAAATCCATTGACGAAGCGACCACGTCGGACTATCTGGCTCTTCTTTGGAGAAAACAGTCCGAGAAGGCGCGACTGGAAGAAGCAGAGCAGCCAGCGCAGGAGGAGAACCTGGAGGATTGAAGTGTCCCTATCTTAAGGGCAGATCGAATAGATCAATTGTGGCTATTGGATAGCTGGTTTGTTTGGCTCTATTTATCATAGGTCTAGATGCAACCCTACTACTATACATAATTGTTAGAACCCGGCCACATACAATAAAATTGATGTAACCTCAATTAATATATAATATACCTAGTGAGCAACATATACTAAGAGACAATATCCCATGCTTAAATGTCACCGCATATGGAGATGTCACAGCCCTCAAACCAAGTCACACAAAGCCAGTAACCCATGCGCATCCTAATAACTACTCCAAAACCGTTGTCAACGAACCACTTAAGAATTCCCATTCAGCAAACACACCGTACACAGTAGGTATGCATTACTCATCACTCAAAACCCATAACTAACCAACCAACATCACGTGCCCTCACCTCATGAAATCACCTCCCAACGCGGAGACTCCATCGGAGAAAAAAGAACCCGCCCACAAAAACAGAAAACTAGTGTATTCGATCTAACCACATTCGGAATAGCGCATCACAAGCTGCATCACGCTAGACCATTTATATCATAGACCCAACGCGAAATGGACACGGTATTAAGTTCGACGCGTCTAGTGTTGTTTTGCGCGTTGTTTTCCCCTCTTTTTTTTTTCTCTGGCTTTCCACTCCCGAGTCCCGGTTCTGTGGCGTGCACCACTGAGCGGCAGGGGAATTTGCTTACGGACTGGCTAGCATGCTTTATGGATACGCTCCGAACGAAGTGGGAAAATCAATTAGGTAAAAAGTGAAGAAAAATTGTTCAAGAAGCCCGTGAAGAAAAAAAAAAGTCTCCATCAAGTGGGGACGACGACTAGTCGGTGAATTTTCTTCAGGAATGACGCAATGTTTTTCCATTTCCTTTTTCGCAAATACTAGGTCATATTTAGTGGTGGGTTTGGGGTATTGGGTTATTCATAAAATATGACATTCACATTGATGTTCATAGGTATATACAACCGAATAGATGCCACTGCATGCACTGTGGACATTTTGGACATACAGTAGCCCGTGCACGTAACGTGCGATTCCAAAAGAAAAAGAGAATAACCGGGTGATTGGTAAAGAGTGTGGTGGGAAATGAGTGTGCACAAATGAAACAATATGCGGCAAATTAAACATGACATAGGACACAGGGTATGTATGCACAAAGAAATGCATTATTCAGAGCATCAGCCTACTTGAGGACTGATGGTCGGAGAAAACGTGCCGCGATAGGTAAGTAAAATCAAGTAAAATGTGAAAGATCAGTCCAATGACCAGGGCATCGGGAAAGAGAAAGGAGTAAGACGTGTGGCAGTATCCGACAGTGTATACATAAATCATTAGTAGGTCGTGACAAGATCCATGGGCAGAGAGACATGGTCATTTTGAAGAACCGTGATGGTTACGGTCGCAGCTCTCCGCCAAGCTGCAAGATTTTGCTGGCATCCTTAACGCGGTTCTTGGGGCTGTCCGCCCCGGGCGGCAACAGGTTGTCCAGGTTGGACCTCCTTCTGTCTTTGGCGGTCAGAGGTGTTCTGGAAGGCCCTCCGGGCGTACGACCCCCAAACGCAGGCTGTGCCGGGCTTGGAGTCACGTTGACAAAATCAGCAAAGTTGAACTGCTGATTGGGGGTGCCGAAATTGGCGAAGACTCCTCCGGGAGTCGGAGTGAGTCCCGGCAGAACGGCGTGCTGGCTGGGAGGGGTCGACGGAGGGAAATCCCGGGGTTGAGGTTTGGCAGAGACGGTGGCGGGCGTTGGAGAGTTCGCCAAGTACAGCAGCAGATCTGCCCCGTCTTCGTGCCGGAGATTTCGGTCATTGCGTGACAGGCGAGCATGCTTCGGCGGCGGAGTCTGAGGCGGCGACGAGCCCACCATGGAGCTGACATTCTGGAAGCTGTGTACCGGGAGATCCGGATCGTTGTCGTCATCGGACAGATGATGATATGCAGGCGAAGAGAATTCGGGAATGGTCGCCGTCTCCGAAATAAAGGGTAACGGATGGTGTCGGCTGGCAAGATGACGGTTCATCCCCGGAGAGGACTCGGGCAGATGACACGAGCTCTTCCACGACACCCGTGGAGCCTTCACGGTACGGTCTGTTATGGAATCCGACCGAAGACGTTTTCGACTGGCGGACAGCATGGGCTGCATCACTTTGGAGTTGAAGGTGGCTGCATGTCGGTTGCGGGACGACCTAGGCAGTTCCTTGGAATAGGTGGAGGTTCGCAAGGGAGGCGAGGTTATGGGGGTCTCGCAGCGACTCTGCGAGATTTCCGACGACGAATCCGAAGGCTTGTCACTCCCTAGAGAGATATGTCGGCTACCATTCTGGTCTAGGGCGTGCAGACGGCCGTTCTGGTATTTGACTTTGGCGAGACCCAGGCGATCTTGAAGACTGAGGGACACCTAGATTCATCACGAGGGAACCACCGCATTAGACTCTTCCAAGAAATTCTGGTTCCAACAATGTACAAAAGAAGGGGGAGGGGAGGAACTATAAAAAAAGACACTTACCTGAGCAATGTCAATTTTACGGATTGTCTTCTCCGAATTGGTCGGCTGAGGTAAGGCCATTGCCAGCTGAGGGCTGAAAAACGGCAGCAGGACTAAGCAGCAGAATGGACGAGGGTCGAGATCATAAACCAGCGGTGGGAAGGGAGTTGGGGGGTGTGTGAGGGTAAATGCAAGAGCCGGGCTGCAGGGAGGGAAGGGAGCTTGAGAGCGAGGGAAGTCGAAGGTTGAAGGTTGAAGGTTCAAGGTAAGGGCGGGTCAAAGAGGGAAGAGAACGAAAGACTGCGTTGGGTTTAGTTTGGCCGTCGGGGCTGGCGAAGGGAGAAGTTTCGGCACTCTTTCACCTTCCCAACTTAATTCTCCCAGTCACGAACTCCGGGGAAACGACGGATCTAGGGGTTCTTTTCTTGATCATTACATTATGATTCCGATGAATCCATTCTGCCATTATTCTCGTCTGGATGGATTATCCTGAGTCCTCATTCTATCCTCTAAATATCCCCATGCACCTCCCCCTTCATTGAATCTGTCAATTGTGCGACCCGTCCTTCGTATTGGTTATCAGCAAACCAGACAGATTTTGCTGTTTTACTTCCTCATTTCGGTGATAATAAACTTGGAATGCTCAAGAGATGTTTATCTACCTCGTATGTGGAGAGAGCCGACGCCGGTTCAGGTACTGTAGATTCCCCCGGTCATTCCTCATCCCCCCTGAAGGGATCAATCGATCCATCAATCAATAAGTATCTCCATAATACCTCCGTGCATCGAGGAAAATTCCGACCCGGGACTGTTGCTATGCCAGTCGAGAATTTCATACTTTAGCTCGTCTCCATCGCCGTTCTGGCCCGTAGCCACATCGATACCTGGCATATCCACTCTGCCTTTCCGGATTCCGACCAGCCTCGGAGACGGGCGTAGAGCCGTAGATGATTTCAGTTTCAGGGACGTGGAGAGTCCGATCGAGTCTGAGATCTCGTCGTCCGGTTTCAGAATTGATGACCCCCAGTGGTCGCCACAATGAAGCTTAAGCCCACCCTACGGACCGACCCAAGTAAACAAAACTAATACTTCCCATCTCCTCTTTTTAAGCAGGAGGTTTTTATCCCTTTCCCGAGAGCGGCGACTAAGAGTATGAGGAAAGGACGGTCGACGCACAGGTCGCTCCCTAGGCGTCAGCCATGAACCAACGGACGATCAACACCGCGATTGATTCAGAGCGATTCTTTTTCAAAGTTCTCATGTAAGATCCCGAGATTTGACAGCAGTGCAGCACCAACTTGTCAACTTTTCTTGGTCTTGCGGTTTGGATGCTGCCTGAATACGACGCTAAGAACGATCAAGTACCTTCGCGGTGGAGTCGAATTCCCCTGCAATGATCAAGTCCATCCCCAAGGAAGTTTAGTGAGTAGAAACAAGGAACTGGAAATGGGTGACGTGGACCAAGAGGGGAAGCCCAGGAGAGAGCGAATAATGGTTGCAAGTTAACTGCACGACGACTCTTGGGCGCGTTGTCTTTTACTTTAATCGCATCTTTGATCTGGACCGCCGATCAGAGGAAATCTTGACACCACAGGGCCGTAGGGCAGCGTGCCAGCGATAATCAACTGCCAGCTTCGACAGACAATGAAATTAAATTCACGGGGAGAAAAAAAAAGAATAAAATAAAATAACAGCCGCACTGGTTTGTGAGAGTCGAGATCGCTAGTCGACCGTCTATTTTAGCCCGGTCTGAAAAGGCTTGGGAACTGGGCAGTTCCTGTTCTAGTCCGATAGTAGCTCTTTAGTACGACCGAGAGCAACCAAGGAAAAGGGATGAAGAAATGAGGGTCCAGAAATGTCCGGTGAAGACTCGCGCTCGCAATCGCTCAGTACTTCGGAGTGTCAAGGAAAGTTCTGCCCTGTGGACAACAAGACCAGCACAGACGTTGTATACTCCGTAGCTATGGCCATTGTCAAGAGCGACCACAATCCTACTGGCCAAGCATCAACACGGTGTACATCGTGATTGGCGATTGCACATCGAACGTGAGAATAGACCTTATCGAAGCGCGACCAAATTAGCCAGGCAAGCCTCCACACGGTGTGAAACTAGGCGCTATCTCAACCCTGCGGTTGGCCAGTCACCGTTGGCCTACGTAACGCGCCCTTGTCTATTCGCAACAGGCAGTGCAACTTCTGTCGACCCACTTCTTGCATCGAAGTTGCTGTTGTTGGCTTAAACAAGCAGGGAGTGGCTGTTGATGCTGATGGTCAAGGTCAAGTGGACAGTGGAATGGCGAGAGAAAGACCGAGAGAAGATGAAGGGAGGAGAAAGCAAGAAAGAAAACAGGAAGAAAGAAAAGGAGATATCCATCCTCATTCATATCTGGAACATCCCTCTCCACCCAGTTGGTGCTCATCAGACACAAACCACGTAAAGGGAGACAGAAAAAAAAAAAAGACTTGATAACGGAGCAAGCTTCCAATTTTTTATTATCAATTTTTTGTTTTTATTTTTGACTTAGTTCCCTGTTTGTTGCAGTAACAACATTAATTCTCCTCTCCTTCTATCTATCAGCCTTGTTTTTTTCTCTCCCCTCCCTTCTCTTCATTCTCCCCCCCCCCCCTTCTCTTTTATTTTATCTTTGTTTCGTTCTTCCTGGTTCCTTTCAGGTTCTCATTTCACTTGTTTCGAAGTAATCCCCACTAATGAACTAGATCATTCCCAATCAATTGCAGCATACCAGCTCCACGACCGCCTTCCCCTGAGCATTCTGCGGGGTGGTTGTACCCTTCGTTCGTTCCTGTCGCATCCGCAAACGGTCGCCCTCGTTTGCCTCTCCTCCCGATTACACAAGAAAACACGCAATCTGGTTTCTGTTTCGCTCTCTTCTCGGATTTCCCCCCCAGCAATCTGCTGGTCTGGTTTGTCGCTCGTTTGAGAGGAGAAGTACAGTCGATCATCCTGCCAACGGACCTGGACGAAGTACTCCGCGGTTCCTGACGTCGTGCTGCTCTCCTTCCTTTTCCACGTCCACCGCGACTTGGATCACTTCCTTCTTCGGTCGCCGCGACCACCTCCTTCATCATGCCGTTCTTCGAGCAGCTTCGTCGTCGCTCCCGAGCCAGCTTCCGCACCAACAGATCCGCCGAGTCGAAATCCAACGAGTCGCAGTCCAATGGAGAGATGACATCCGGTAAATCTTCCTCAACGCTTGAGACGGCCTCCTATAGCTCGGTCACCCCGCCGTCTTCCATCAAACCTACCGCTTCGTCCCCAAACCTGCCCTCGTTGAGCGAAGACAATGGTAGTGTTAATGGCACACAGCTACAAGTGCCTCCACAAAGACCTGGTCCCCATACTCTCCAAGGCCAGCGCAATAGTACCGTGATGGTATGTTATCGCTTGTGGGACTGGAACCGCTCTTATAACAAAAACTGACTGTCCTCTAGAGTGGCAGCGCAATGTCTGTCAACGGTGCGGTTCGGTCGCCGACCCCCTCCTCCCCCTATGCACCCAGAATCGTTTCTATTTCCGACAACTCGTGGGTAGGTGCTCGACCATTCTGATTCATCATATTGTTTGCGCCATCGACCCCACCCCAAGAAAGAATAGAAAAAAAACCAAACGGGTCAAATAAGGTTCAACGGACATTAGTCACAGAAGAGCTTACCTTTTCTCGCTCCTTTCTTGTCTAGGTTCATCAAAAAGTCCTGCTGATTTACGGCCAAATCGGAGACCCCAGACAACATCCGCTGGACGGAAATATCATGGTCTATCACCACCAGGACGCTTTCCCCTCGGTCAGCTGGCCCGTCCGGTCCTCCCACTTCAAAGCTCTCGTGCATCTCGTTCCCGGTCCCAATCGGTTACGCTTCGACTTTGTATCCACTAAACTCTCGTCTGGTAGCACCCACCCCGCGATTCATTCGTCGTGGCTCTGCGTCAACTACCTCCCCCTGGTTAACGCCCCGCCTCTACATCTGGTCGTCCTGCTGGGCAAGGACTCCGACGGGACCTTCGATGCCACGCCGGAGAGAAAACAACGAGAGGGGAATGGTCTCGAAACGGCGATCAAAAAGTATCGCATGGCAGCCTACCTGTGGCAATCTTTCACCGGCGAACAGATGTTCCGCAACAATTTTGGCAGGCGTTGTTTCCGTTTCGAGGAAGAATGGCAGACCGGCACCTTGAGTCGGCGGGATGTCGCCAATGGACAAATGCGAAACGAGGCTAAGGTTCACGTTGTGCGCACCGATAAAACCGTCGCGGAGCTGAGGGACCTGAACATTGCCCAGCAGTATGGCCCGGCTACCAAGAAGGATGAATTGTTCCGTATTGCCAAAGACGCTGTCAGGAATCACTTCCAGCCCCAGCAAAGCCAGAAGCAGTACGTCTCCGTTCTGCTTTTGGATTCCCACTGGGATACGGGCGCCCAGACGATCACCGGTCACGCCGCGTTAGGCTCCAGCGGGGACGATATTAAAATGGCCATTTTCGGCTCTCACAGCCTGCAGAGTTACCCCAGCAGCCTAGAAGAAGTCGTAGATGCTTTCTCCGACTGCACCAGGACCAACACGGACTATGTGGCGAACGACTGCGGCGAAGCTGGGTCCAGCTGGGAGTCGGCCAATATCGGGATTGGGGCTCACCTACACGAAGTCGGCCATCTCTTCGGGAGCCCCCACCAAGAGTCCGGTATAATGTTGCGAGACTATGTCCGCTTCAATCGATCCTTCACTACGCGCGAGCCATTCTCGACCCGGACAAAGCAACAGGGTCTCAAGCTATGCTTGCCTCAGGACGAATGTGGTTGGCACCGACTGGATGCGCTGCGCTTCCGTTTCCACCCTTGTTTCCGCCTTCCCGGGGACGCTCCCGTGAGCTCCGACGATAGTGTTCTGGTCTGGCCTGTCGAGAACGGCAAAATCATGATCACTGCCTCATCTGGAATTGCGTTTTTGGAACTCTATGCAGAAGACGATCAAGTTTGCCGCAACTTCATCGAGTATATCAACACTGAGTCGAGCAGCAATGGACTTCCCAAGCAGATCACGGTGACGGAGAGTGAGTTGCGGCAACGCGTGTTTGGCACCGAGAAAGAAAAGAAAAAGAAGGTCAAGTTGTCGATCATCTCCGGTGCGCTAGGCTGCCACACAGTAGATTCCATCAGCAGTTTGAAATCCAAACTATCTTTGGTGAAACTGCCCAAGGGTCACACTGGCTACAAGAGTAGTGCCTTGGGATTCTCTCAGATGGAAGGAAGTGAACCCCAGCAGATTTTGCTGGATTGCTCTTTCTCAACTAAACTCTTGACCTCCATCAAGGTTTATCATGGAGCCGCGTTGGACGGTCTTGAGTTCTTCTATGAAGATGCCACCAGCCAGCTCTTCGGCAACAGAGGAGGCAAACCTGGGGGCGATGATTTTGTGCTTGGTAAGTTTTTTTTGGCCGCCGGAGTCGAAGAATCATCGACGTCCCTCGTTCTTCTGCTCGAACATGAGAACTAATTCCCTTCCTAGAGACTCGACGTGGAGAAATACTGCTTGGCTTTTATGTCCGAGCTGGTGCCTGGATTGATGGCATCGAGTTCTTGACAAGTCTGGGCAGGAAATCTGGCGTTTACGGTAACGCTCAAGGGGGCTCAGGGTATGGCTTATACTACGTTGTTTCTGCAGTACACCTTCGCTGACAAGGAGATTTTCACAGACACACCTTGATCCCGCCTCTGGGTTACAAAATTGCCGGAATTTCCGGGTCCTGCGGGTCTTGGATCGATGGCTTCTCGTTGATAATCATGCACTGATTTGATGCATCTGACGTTAATGTGTGATTCTTGCTTTGGATCCCGGCCCTGGGCAGGAAATTGAAATGACTGACCCGATTACCCTCCTTTTCCGCCTCTATACCTCTATACATGTCTTTCCTTCGAGTCGACGCTGGTGCGTCAGAAGGAACCGTTGCCAACTCCGCTGCAGCGGGCATTTTGATTGACTCGGATGTTTAGTCTCCTAGGCAGAGACCTATTTGACCGTTTGATTGAGAGCAGCACCGACTCTACAGCGCATACGTCGGGTTGATATGCCTCTTTGAACCGTCAACGGCCCGGCTGCCCCCTCCAGTACCTGCCTCGTCGGCATCGGAGTACTATTTGTTATATGCCTTACGCTCTCTGTCCATCCTGGCAATACATAGGAGGCGCGGTGACATCTCCCGCGTTTTTCCTTCTCTTGTTTTCTCATTTTTCTTTTGTCTTGGCGGTCCAGGCTATGCGTTCCCCACGGGAGATACATGGGCCGGTCATTGAAGTAATGTGCGCCTCTAAATAAGCGGGACTTATGATCACTGGCAGTTAATTCTAGAAATAGTTGTAAAAGGAACATAATTGATAGCCGGTCGACGGCTTGTTTAGCTAATAACATTGTATGCATACAGCGCCACATGGATCCATCTTTCTGCAGTGCTGAGCTGTCGTAGGTGGTACTAAACGTAAACATAGCACCGAAATGGCCAGGGAATTCTTCGGCGCCAGGTATGATTTCTACAGAGGCAAACTACAGTGTACATTCGTTCAAGGAACCTTCTAGATTAGGAGGGTTGTGAGTGCATTGCAGCACTTTGTCCAGTAATTCTACGACATCTATCATGATGTGTCAGATCAAGGGAGCTGGGCAGCTCTATGCACAAACATAGCAATTACTCTGCAAGGAATCCGTCCACTTCCATCATCAGTATTACATGCAATGCAAGCCCCGCGGAGGCATGCAGTCCAAGCCCGCTCCTCGGCGTCCGCCACGGCCCAACCCAAATCTATTCATATGAAAGGACAGAAAGGGGAAAGAGGCGAAAAGAGGAAGAAGCGAGCGCTTTCGAAACAGGCTTTGGTCGGATTCTCGGTCAGACCATTAACATGCCACCCAAACAATCATGACCCGGGAGGAATACGTGTAAAATTCCGGGGCATATGTATGCCTGAAGTAGGTAGGTGCCTTAGGCCCCCTGGCGGGTGCACGCCAGATCCCGATGATTTGGTAAGCGGAGTGTCTGGTCTGGTCAGGTGACCGAGCGGGCAGGTTGGTCAGCTTTTATTCCCCGATGCGCCGCCACACCCCTCCGCCACAAAAGTCTGTCCCGCGTACGGAGTACTTTCTGATACTCTGTACACAGTAAGTAGTACACAGTATGTACTACATTATTATACATACTATGTACCCTTCTCCCCCCGGTCAATATCACATCGTTCTGCAGGGATCTCCTGCAATCACAGGCATTAGAGTTACCTGATTACATGAACGCTTCCTGGGGATCTTCGCCGGTGCGCTGTCATTGATCATGCGCGCGGTCTTTGGAAGGAGTAGGGAGGAGACTCGTAGCTAGTACCTAATTGACTTCGGTTGTTTGTCTCTATCTGGATGTAGTAGGTAACTACCAGACCGTGGAGGTGAGATGATGAAAGGAGCACAAAGAGTTCCGTGCGAGCAATAAGAGCACTCCACTATCGTAGGTCTGACGATAGACATCACTTGA
Organism: Aspergillus affinis; assembly: GCF_023601865.1. Lineage (NCBI taxonomy): Eukaryota > Fungi > Ascomycota > Eurotiomycetes > Eurotiales > Aspergillaceae > Aspergillus > Aspergillus affinis. The sequence continues at coordinate 37,854 of NW_026515821.1, forward strand.
GCACTACCTGACCCTTGGGTAACTCCTCCTCAGCACCAGTCATCAAGATCAACACAGCCTTCTACTGAGTCCTTAGATGGACAAATGACGGTTGTTTGCCGCCCATCTCGGCGGACTTCCTGCACCGTCCGGAGTACACAGCGGCGGGTTATTAACTAGGGATCCGCGGAGTGCGACCGGTGGCGAGTATGTCATATTAGATAACCATCCCACCCCCTTTTTTCGCCGTCTTCTTTTTTGTCATTTGGGATAATGATGATTGCATCGGAGTTGAGATGCGGAGACACTACTCAGACACCATCAGACTGGACTGCTTGGGGTCCCCAACCGCTAAGGAAATCATACTGCCTGCTCGGCATCCCGGACCTCCAAGTCAAGCCACATCTTTCCCTCACGCAGAGGTGGCGACGACGGGATCTGTCCACCTTACTGCTTCCGGAAAGGTACCGAAAGGGGTTCCCATTTTATTTGATTTTGGTTTTCTATCTTTATTACGACACACACCACACACCGTATAATCTATTGGCCAGGAAGGACTCCTTCCTATACAACCACCTCGCACCGAAGGAGGGGCGGGACACGGTGACGATCAGCTTGGGCGACCATGGGTATCCCGAAGACGTCTGCTCTCGTTCCACGGGTCAACTGGGAGCATGCGCGGCACATGGCAAGCAACCGTCCATCCGTGTGTGATTTAGACGTGGTAGCTGGCGCCATACCCAGCTGGGAAGGAGAGAGGTTAATACTTCGTGTGGCGTAGATAATATTGATTGATGAGGCATCATGGTTTCCCCTTACCTCTGTCCCATCTGACTAGTTAGTTGAGCTCTTTCTGAATGACTCAGCGCTCAGGCAGGAATGTAACATAAGGTATGCATATTGCTTATACCTGAAGTATCGTACGACTGGACGATACATACTTGTATTTTTCGCTGCGGTAATGGTTGACCGGCCTCCGCTCTGAGTACATACATACCTATCCGGATGTATCTATACCGTGGTATGTATGGTGTATGGTGCACTCCGTCCCCTAAGGTACACCGTAGGTATGTACTCCCGTCTGTAGCGTGTGGCTTTTATCGACGGAACACCACCTACCTAACGGTGTAGATACCTACAGGAGTACGTGCGCTTACCAGTGTGCTGGGTCGCTCTGTACGGACTACTTCGTACGAAATACTCCACCGGTCTCCTTAGGGTGCACTACCCACGGGGTAACACTTATCACTTTTCGTAAAACGTTTCCAGGAAGAGCAATCCATGTCGGGTGAAAGGACGAGTCGTTTTCGGGACCCCCTTCGAACTAGATTGGTCAGAATGCGACTTGAAACTCGTTCGGGCAACACTTTCTCTGCGGAGGGCTCTCGTATGCCAAACTCATGGACTGTCAGTCTAATCTGCTCCGTACCATGATCCTTCTTGTAATCTAATTTAGTGAGTTAACTAGGTATCTTTGACCCATTTCTAAGGCGGAACCCACTTTCGGAAGCCAAGCTCGCTGCTGTTGATTGTGACGTCACCCACACCGATGCTCGAAGCCTAAAATCGGTTTGAACTATAGCAGCGGTTTCATCCGCCATTATTGGGAAATGTTCTCATGTTAATTTCAAGGTTAAAGGCCCGTCGAGGGTCTCCGCCCCATAAGTTCGTCGGTTGAAGCTATCCACCAGGTTGTCTTACGTGTTGGCTATAGGGCGGCCACTCTTCCGAAGGCAACAAGGGTCGTGATTACGCCAAGGGGAGCCACTTCGACTCGGCGCAGATAGGGCTGAGAAGTCGGAGCTCTCCTTCTATAGGAATGGAATGGATGGATGAACTGACTCGTTGAAAGGGTGACAAATCTCCAGAGCGGCAGAGCCAATTATTTTCACGTGGAGCTTCGCCATGGCTAATTAGCTGGAGGTGAGCTGCCTGCCTCCTCCAGACATTCCACTGTGGTAGGCTGCACGTCTTCCGGGGTCTTCTCCGTTGTCAGCCAGTCACCCCCTGGATCGGAGCTTCTTCCAGCAAATCACAGCCCGCGATCGTTGCGTCCGATCGCATCATATGTCCATCGACACATCGACGATCGGTAGTTATGAACGGTTGCCCCGATTCCTTGCGTGATGCATAAATCGGCGGTGATACTTATGCGTGTTTGTCTTTTTCTTTTACTTTTATTCTTTTTTTTTTGGTTGCATGTGCGTGAAGCCTGCCCCTCCATTCTGCATAGTAAGGTAAATGGGAAAGAGCCCACCTAGTCGACATCTCTCGAGCAGGAAGTTCCTGACAGTCGACTATTTGCTGCAATATCAGCCACCAGACCCGGCCGTTTCCAGACCTGGAGGTGGATATGCCTTAGATAAGCGACGCCCTGCTTCTAGATTGCGGAGCACCCTTCGTTACAATACGAGCAAACCACGGCTCGAAATTGGCTTTCGGAGGGCGCCGTGTGACAGCTGCTCTGAGAATCGCTATTCCGCCTCTCTGATTGGCTGGGATGAAAACCCGATAATCAGCGCTGGTGCTTTCCCAGTTGGTCTTAGTGCATATCACCATACATATACGCTCTGCGTACAATACCGTATACAATAAGCCAGAGCGCGGCTTCTATATCTGCCTTCGCCGTTGCAGGTGTTGCCTTCAGGGCTCAAAATCATTCCTTCAGAAAGCAACCCGATACCAGGGACCGTCCCTTGTTACCTAGAACGGTGGTTCCAGACAATAGCTTTGTGCCCTGTGTCAGCATTCTATCATATTGGGCCCTTTCCATGGGTGATTGTTGTTGGGAGCTTCTGGTAAGGTTTTGGCTTCCATTACATGGCTCCTTCCCCTTGATTCAATGCCTGATCTGGTAGGAGATGGCTAGCTAAACTCGACGAATCATGTCTTCCTCAATTCATTTCCGTTGGATGTCTACCTACCTACCTCCCCGAGGAGATATAAATGCGTTTAAAATGCGGTCAGTGGTAGGTGCCATTCAATCCAAACCTTAGGTAGGTAGCTATGTATGTAGGAATACATCATATCCTAACTTGGACAATGAACTCTTCGAATCAGCTTCCACTGCTCCATTAGTACTACCCACCAACCGTCAACTGCAAACCTCTAAACCTTTGAATGGCACATATCAATCGCCTATCCAGGCATAGTCCTACTCACATGTACGGAGTAGGAATGGCCATTTCCTAGTCACCCCAGTCAGCCATGCAGTTGACATGCACGAGCCCAAAGCATATTGAAGTACTGTTTGCCCTGTGTGTATTACCAGCTCCTGTCCTTCTCGGCCAGACTATTGCCTTCGTCTATAGATAGGTGTCCATCGCCCGAGGCTCGACAAATGTTCATGAGAGCCCTATTATCGGAAAAGGAATCCAAGCTCTACGATGACTCTTTTCCCGCACTTTGCGGTTGTACGGGAATTGCTCAAGGTTGCACAATGGCGTAGGTAGTGCCGCTTCTAGACATCGCATTCGAGTAGCATCCGACAGCATTCCTCCCTCGGCCCCTTTCCCCTCCCCCTTCTAGCCATGTCAGTTGCTCTGACTCCCGAGCTACCATTCCGTTGGGATGCCATGACGCCACCTATTACAGATGTGGCTGAGTCTACCAGCAATTCTAATGGAGGTCATGGAGAACCAGTCGTAATACTCCCTGATACCGTAACCCGTCTACCTACCTGTCTACCTAGCTTAGCGAGGTACAGACTTTAACCTCGGTGTCTGTGTGCCTGTGGGGACCTTCCTTTTCCTATCTTTTTTTATTATTTTAATTTGACTTCCTTTGTATTCTTTTTCTTTTTCTTTTTCTTTTTCTTTTTCTTTTTCTTTTTCTTTTTCTTTTTCTAATGAATCCTCTCCCCCCTCTTTCTCCTTCGTTCCCTACCAGGGATAATGTCCTTCTTTCTCGGAGGAAATCACAACCATACTTTTGAGTATAGGGTTCAGCCGTGAGAACCGTAATGCTTGATGAAGAAGTACAATGACACTCCGTGTTTCAAGCATGTGCATGAGCAGCTCCGTGCAACGCAACCGTTCGAGGTCAAGTGCGAGTGCGGCAGGACGGCATTTCGATCAAATCCAATGCGGGGGGGAGGCGCTGAAGCCGCGCCGATTGGGAGATGGAAGAGCCAGCTTACTTAGAAATGTAGTCGTAGTTAGTTAGCTAATAAGTAATGGCCAGGGTACACACGGTGCCTCTTTCTTGTAAGGTAAAAGAGAGAGGTACTTGCGGTGTAGGGATGTATCTGTAGGTAAGTACACCTACCTTAAAGGGTAGGTCCATGGGCTCTATCTGGAGGTGGTAGTACCTACAGTACACTCAACTACAAATTCAGGTTGTATGTGTGTGGTATGTATGTATGTACACAGATAGGTACGGTACCTTGGGGTGGGTGAAATACATGGAGGTATTTGCGGTGCCGACCAAACGTATTTGGGTCCGCTCCACACCCCTCTCTGCTCCCCACCGATCCTGGGCTTGACCCAGAAAATCAAACTCCATTAAAAGAAAATTCATAAAAAAAAAGGCACCTTTTCCCCCCTCCACCTCTTGTCTTTTTTCCCCCTCACAAAAAAAAAAAAAAAAAAAAAAAAAAATGAACCTGAAGGCTCTTACTTTTTTCATTCAAATTCTTAAATTCGTTTGGAACCAAATCAAAAGAGTTTCTCGAATTCTTCTCATACCCCATTTGATTTTTTGTCATCATCAACGGTCATTGCACGTCACCACACATTTCCATGTGGCCCCTTTCTGCTGCTTTTATTAATAACCCAAGTATCACATTCTTTCCACAATCTTCCGACCAGCAAATCGTTTCCTGAACCCTTTGGGATTTCCACTTTCTTCGGTCGACTCGAGGTTCCCTTAAGAACGAGTATCAATATTATTGGGGGCTCTGCTACCGTCCGATTCCTAGAGCCCCAGTTTTCTCTGCCTGGGAAAAAATAAAAAATAAAACCTCCCCCAACATTCATCACCAGTCACTCTCCCGGTCTCTCCCCCCTCTCGCTCTTTCTCTCCCCTTCGTCACCATCGACCTCTAAGAGATTCTCCCCCACTTATCTCTTTTTTCGCCTCGATTCCATATATGGAGTACATAAATTCTATCCCGCCTTATATGTACTATATATAGTCTCGGGTTCTAAAGTATTCTTCCCTTGTTCGACTTGGTTCGTGATTTCTATGATTCTTCAGCAAGGGGCGCTTTTGTTGTATACCAAATACCGCTGTATCTCCATCGATCGCACAATACTCAAAGCGCCTTATCGTGCTCTGATCTTGAACTTTTCAAACCGCGCGACTGCGATATTATCCGAATCACTCCTGTTTCTTTATCTTGAGTAGCGACACCCTGGGTATCGTGTTCGCAATCCAGCGCTCGGCGGTTCAACCGCGCAATCCAAACAAACCGATAAATCCGCGACCTACCCGGGTTAACAGAGCTTCCTGTTCATAATGTTCAACAACAGGTAAGTCGGCAGTGGCGCGGGTGACGCCGGGCCCCTCGGGGTCCATGCATACGACCATGTTAGCTGATTACTGTGACTACAGAAAAAACACCCAGAAACCCGGTGGCGATTTGATCGAAAGATTCCAGAAGACCTTCCCCGACATCATCCCCTCAGAACAACAATCTCACCGCAATGTGGCTTCCCTCAACCAGGCCCCTGGGGCGCCCATCACTCCGAATAGGTTTGTCTTTTTCTCTCCTTCCCCTGCTGGCTGCGCTTTTTTGCTGTCTAATTTACTCTTTCCCTGGCAACTTCATACTTTTGAGAAACGAAACAGTGTCTAATCTTTCTGTGAAATATCATAGGGTCGGTTTAGAAAATGACGGCACTTACCACGGCGGCCACGACATGAGATTCGGACCAACGTTCGTCGACCCGACCTCCCTCTCGTTTATGAACTCCATGAGCCAGCAGACTGGCTACTACACGCCGAACTCTGGTGGATTGGGAACGGTGTTTCACAACCAGGCGGGCGACCTACATACACCAAACCTAGGCATCAACTTGATGAGCCCACTCTCACTTGGGCATCAAGTGAGTGGCGCGAATCTCTCGGCCGACGGTTCATCCATGGGACTAGATCCATTCAGCCAGCAATTTATGCCCCATTATCAAAATCCGCAAGCATATGCGCAGCAAGCAACCTTTGCGCCCGGCGCATTGGTCCATCGTGATTCAGGTTATGATGCCATAGACGAATCTGTGGATGGACTGTCTCTAAATGATATGGAATTGCAGGCGAATGCATCTTCACAACTTGTCGATCCGACTGTACCGTCCTCGGGACAGCTGGACGCTGAGGCCCCTGGCGAGAAGTGGGTGTTTTTTATCCCTCAAGAGCCTTCTTCGCTCGATTAGCTCGATTACTTACCGTGTGTTTTCAACAGGTTCCGCTATCACACCACATTACGGGCACCGACCGCCATGGTCAAGGACCTCAACGAAATTCCCGTCTCATATCTCAACAAGGGACAGGCCTACTCGTTATCCGTTGCCGATACAACGCCACCTCCGCGAACTGCACAGCCCGTCAAATACCGAACCTTCGTCCGTGTTTCTTTCCAGGACAAGGAGCAGCGATCGAAGCCCGCCTCCTGTTGGCAGCTCTGGAAGGAAGGACGAGGGTCTAACGAAGCCCATCAACGCGGTGGCAAACTTCAGGCAGTGGAGTATGTGGATCCGATTCAAGGCGGCTTGGAAGACCAAAAGAACCGACAAATTCAACTTGAGAGCTCGTCCTTTGATGGATTCTGTGTCACCTGGACCGCCAACCCGGCTACTGGCACTCCGGACTGCGCAATTTCTGTTCGATTCAATTTTTTGTCAACCGACTTCAGTCACTCCAAGGGTGTTAAGGGTATTCCAGTTCGACTTTGCACCAAGACGGAATTGGTTTCCCCAGAAGAGACAGAGAACAAAGAATCCGAAGTCTGTTTCTGCAAAGTCAAGCTATTCCGGGACCATGGTGCTGAACGGAAGCTTTCGAATGACATTGCCCACGTGAAGAAGTCGATAGAGAAGCTTAGGCAACAGATTGCGCAGGCTGAAATGGGTGCTGGCAACTATGGCAAACGGAAGCGTGTCAATGGATCGATGTCAGACGCGCGCCCTTCGAAGATCACCAAGCACCGACGGGCCTGGTCAATGGGCTCCCAGGATGGCTCCGATAGGATGTCCATGGAAGATGATCTCCATGTGAAACTAGCGTTGATGCAGGAAATGTTCACATCAACGCGGCCCGTGAGCATTTTGTCACTGCGTGGCGACGAGCAAGATGACCCCGATCTGTTCCCGGTTCAACTCTCCGACGCGCGCGGTCCTAGCAAGAAAGAGAAGATGGGGTCTCAGTTCGGCAGCGCAGACGGGTTAAGCTCTCAGAATCTATCTCCTCTTAGCAGCTCCATCTCGTTGAACTCCCCGTTTACCTCGACCAATCTGCAACAGTTCACCTTTGAATCGGGGAGTCGCTCGTCTGTGGGTGCCTTCCAGGAATCTTCTGAGAGTTCCGACGATAAGTCGGTCTTGAAGCATCCGGTGAAGATACAACGAGCCAACACTTCGGATTCCAATGTGTCCTTAGGCTTCATTGAGGCAGTAGATATCGATCCCGCATATCGGCCTCCTACTGAGTCTCCACCCAAGCCCAGTAAGTTCCCAACAATATTCCGATAATTGGGAGTGACCTTTGCTAACAATTATCTTAGTCGCATGTTTCTATGTCCGCTTCCCGCGAAACGACAAACATCAAGACGACTACTACAGAGCGGTCTACCTCACAGAACTGACGGTTCGGGATTTGATGGAAAAGATCTCGATGAAACAACATATCGACCCTCGACGAATTGTCCGCATTCTCCTCGTCAAACAGAACGGGTTGAGAATCATGGTAGATGATGATGTGGTCCGCGAACTTCCCGACGGTCAGGATATGATTGCCGAGATCTCCGACACATCAGCCCTTAACGCCCCATCAGCCACCAGTCAAGAAGAATCCCCTAACGCGGGTGTGGAGGTCAAATTGAGATATTAATGCCGTTTACGCCACGGAGCCTGTTTCTACGTCTCACGTTCACGTCTGCTTCGATAATCCTGATTTTCACGCCTCGATACCCCAGGGCATACAGCGTTCTGGGATTTTTCTTTCGACCGGCGCCAGGTGCGCAGAAAACGGGTCGGTATGCTACAATCGACCTCGATGTCTCCCGAAATTAAATTTTTTTGTTTTTTTCCTTTGTCTGTTTGGCGTTCGGCCTTATATCAATGTTTTTCGGGGCGTTGGACCGGGGATTATAAACGTGTCTCCTAACAATGATACCCTTTGTCGCGTGTTCTCATCTCATTTCGTTTCGTTCATTCTTGTTTCATAACAAATACCTCCAATATTGTTTATTCATGTCCGCATTGTTTTTATTCTTGATCATCTTTTTTTTTTTCATTATCTCTATTTATTCTTTCTCTGTTTTATGTTTGGGAATACACGACCAGGGGCGCGTTATTCAATCTCGATTCTGTACTTTCGAGAACTTTCCTCAGGGACGATGCACACGAAAAAGATACCCTGTTACATTTTCCTCGGATTTGCATTTCTTTCTATCTCTGGCTATCTCTTGTTCAATGCTAATCAATTTAATATTGACTTGATTCGGTTTCCACGTGTTGTGCCGTGGTTACACTGTCCCAGCAACAGATTTGCCCCCTCGTACAGGGCGGTCGTTGCTATGATTTAATGTCTCCTGCTGCTTTCTTCACAGCCTGTCTTGCGCACCAGAATGAATGACATAGATGTGAATCTCCTGGCCACAGGCGACCTATTGTTCAGGGTATTTTTGGGTCAGAAGAGGTTTAGATTATATATGAGCCTACCTCCAGAATCGATTCAATCGTTCATTCAATTTACCACACAAATCTTGGGATGATCTTTCGCTACACGTAAATTTGGGATAGGTTCTTGAGTGTAACACGCATGAACGGAGGCTGCATTCCACGCGAAGTGAAGGATCAAGGCATTTCGGAGGTACTCGGTCAGACTGCCCCCCGCCCCTTTCCATTCGCGGATGGAGTAAGTGGAGAGGAGAATGTTTCCGTGTCAACACAAAGCAGCGCAGCCGAGCTAGCCAGGTTTGTATGGGGCGGCGTACGTACATACGTACGGTTTCACTCGGCGTAATTACAAAAATTCCACACCCAGACACCCTGAAATCGAAATACCCCCGGACCATAATTCCATCTTTTCTCTACTCTTCCTATTGGCTGGGCCCGGGACCGAAAAAAAACCAAATTTACCGTTTCCGGTTTATCTTTCCTGAGACAGTCGGTTCGGAACGCTGTCCCAGACGGACTGTTTCCAATACACAAGTACCGAGTGAACCTGCCGGCCTGTCATGGTACGGTATCAATATAGGTATCGTTGTCTCACTCAGCCCTTCAACCACCCATCTGGTCGTATATCGCAGTATTTACTAACAGTAGGGCAAGTGTAGCTAAGATCTGCAGGCGTTTCCAATTATGCCCAATATCTGTACGTGTGATTTGAATGGGCCTGAGACGCGTCTCCCGGCTTCTCCGTACTGGAAAAATCTGCTCCGTTCTTTTCCCCGTCTCTTGCTCGACTCGACTCGAGCCACTGCTAGACTGTTAGGCACCACCTCCACTGGCTTAATCGACCCCTCCGCGCTAGCGTTTCGGGGTCGCCGCCAACAGGCGACTAGGCAACTAGGCTACTACGTGTTAACACACCGATAGAATCTGCAGATGGTAGTTGCTCCGTGTCAAATTTCGATGGACTCGCGCGGCAGGTCGAGAGAAAGTTTTTTTCTCCCCTATGGACCTGACCCGCGGGGAGGAAGAGTGGAAGGAAGAGTGAACTAAACTATCGTAGGTAGGTAGGTGGAAGACGATGGTCGAGCGATACGCGCCGAGACGGGCCCCGGGGGGGGGGGAAACAATGCTTATGACATCATAATCCGTCCAAAACTTGGTTCTAGACTGCCCGTTGGGACAGATAAACTAGAATGACATCATCGCGCATGAAAAAAAAAAGCAGACTAAACGATGGCTTGCCCCACACGGGACGTGCCGATGTGGCTCTGGCCATATGGCTTGGTATCTTACTATTTTAGCCTCGTTCCCGCCGGGTTTTCTTTACGTACCGGTCTTTTTACCGTCCGTATGGTTTTGGGACGGAGGGTGGTATGGATGGAGGGCTTCGTTGGGGGTGGTCATGGCTCGTGAGGGTTGGCGTCCGGATTATGGGCTGTCTATGTTCAAATGGCGGTTTGTATGATGATAGATGGGGAGCTTAGGTGACCAGGATGAGTGTGGACTATTTCATTTGGCTCAAAATATCAGATTATGCTAATTCTGCTGCTGCTCATGCTGCCAGGAATATAGATCTGGATCTATGCCCGTATATCCATGTATGGCCAAGGTAGATACCGGCCTTGCGCAGGGACAGAAACACACGTTAAACCGCCATCCACTTTAATCAGGATAAGGCTGGTTCCTCCCCCTGGCAGGGTTCGAGTGTATTAAGCCACTGGACTGCCGTGAAGAAATAAAAATAAACAGGATCTGACTGGGGCGCATCGGCGTCCGATCTGGCGCAAGATCCCAGAATTTGCCACCCAGATTAGCTTGACAGCTGCGGAGAACGCCCGATAGCGATCAGCCAGCCAGCCAGCCCGCTTTGTTTACTAGTAATTGGTCCCCACTGCCCAGTGTTTCTAGAATCCTGCGTGGAAAAAGCGGCGGTTTCTGCAGAGAGATTGTAGTGAGGACGATCAATGCGCGCTGTACTGACAGGCGATAAGCACTGGAGTGTCCCCCCCGAGTGGTCCCTCTTATATCCATTGGTCGCACATGTGCGCTTGTCGTGAAAATGCTACTTGGGCAGTTTGTCATACGGACGTCAGAGAGGATATGGAAGTTCCCAGTAAACTCGCCTATTATCATGGCTACTGCCATAGTTGCCTAGGTACTAAGGTGTACATGCACGGGTGGCAGCAGGTCGTGCCTTCCGCATTGGGAGTTGCTAGTCGCACCTGCCAAAACAAAGGGAACCTCCCATTTTGGTCGTCGTGACACCTGACTTGCTCCTTCCTCTTGTACTTACTTCACTCGCTTTCTTTTCTTTCTTCCTCTCTTCTCCTTCTCTCTCCTCTCTATCCACCCACACACTCGTTCTATCTCGATCCATCTCAACCCATCCGGTTTTCATCACCAGCGTTTCATTGCTTGATTGATCTTTGATTCTGTGTCTTTGTACGCTCAGTCTGTTACTTTTCCCTCTCTGTTTATCTCTCTAATTTCTAAGTGAGCAGAAATAATGGCATTCACCATGAACAAGTTCCTTGCCCTGCTGGCTATTTGGTTCTTGATAGTGGGAACTGTCGTTGGTGGTAAGTATCTCCATCTTGATGACTTATGGGATGGACTCGGATACTAATGATTGCAATCGGTCTCCTAGATTCTATGAAGGAGCTTGACAATGACAGAGATGTTCTGGAGCGTGCTGTTTGTGAGTGCTTTGCTGATTGTCCTCTGTATTGTCTTTGTGCTGACTCCGCAGATCTTGAATCTGGACTTCTTCCTCGTGACGGTACGTAGCTTGTCCAGGATATATGTTGGCTCAATGTACCATCATCTTCATGATAACTGACCTTCGTCTAGGATCTCTCACCGTCACCGTCACCGATACTGTTTGTGCCACTCGGGATACTGGAGTTCCTACCACTTTGATTACCGCTCCACATGCCCCGACTGCGACTCTCACTTCGGTGAATCCGCCTGCCTTGACTACCCCCTGTCCCCCGGAGTCTAAGGGTGACCATACCACTGCAACTGCTCGTCCTGAGCCTTCGTCTATGTCGATTCCCGAGCACCTCACCGGTATTTCTGTCCCTGTCATCTCGACGAGCACAGTTGTGTCCTCGGGTGCGCACCCGAGTACTCATGTGGGCTCTCAGACCACCGGCCCTACTCTTCCATCGAGCTCGCCTGCGACTTCGGCCGGACACCCAGGCAGTCACTCTGCTAGCACCCAGACCACGGGATCGGCTAGCTCTGGCACGGCACCCAGTAGCTCCCATTCTTCCACTGCACCTCCCCTCTCAAACGATGCATTTGCCCAGGGAGGAATGCAAGGTGCGCTGGTGGCCCTTGCCTTGACATTCGTTGGGTTCCTGGCGGTTTAAAGACTGTCTGTTCCACATCCCAGCGATCTTGAATGGCGGACTTGAGCAACATCTGGTCTGGCTGGTTATTTTTTTTATTTACCGCTTTGATGATCTTACGTCGGAGATGTTTACATGATTCAGTTATGTTATTACTCTTAGTGGGTCGCACTACTGACTACACACTTTGCTTCCTGTAATACTGAGGCGTTGTTCGCATCTTCATGATGGGCCAGAGTCCCCTTCGAATCAAATTCTCAAAAGGTTGAACATTGCTTACATTGTAGATGTTACACTACCATGGGTATCTCCTAAGAAACAAACAAATATCGCCTGCAGAGGCTGGACTTATCGCAAAGTCGAGATGGTAGTCAAAGCCGGTATCTCTCGTATATGCACCTGCACCCGGAGCTTGTAAGTCAATGAATCTCACGAAGACACGACGGAAACTCACGAGGTTCAGATCAAGTAGAACGCCTTCCTCTGTTTCGATCGTCTGCGGTCAATACCCCGTATCCATTGAACCCCCCTCCTCAATCTATCTACCATTACGCCTCGATATGACTCTCCCCAAGATTCTCCATCTCCCTCGCCAGGGCACAAATCCGACATCCATCTCCGACCCGATCCCTCAGCAAACGCGCAGTCGTGACCTTCGGCCCGACGGTCCGGGATGCAGCAGCGGAAAGTGACGGTTCGTCGATCATTTGAGTTTGGGTTCGAGACGGCGCCCACGGTCGGGGCGTTTGTGTCGCCGATCGGCTGTCTGGTGAGGAGGTGGGTGATGATGAGGTGGGGTGGACGTGCGATAGGTGGAAGACGTGGCCGCAGGCGAAACCGATGAGGATTTCTTTTTCTGTGGGTGGAGGAGAAAGATGTTAGTTTGGATTTTTAGTTGTGGGTTAGGAGTTATGGTTGGGGTAGGTGGAATGGTACGGAATTGGATGAGGGAAGGAAGAGAGATTGTGTGGAGGGCTGATTCGGAACTTACCATTAGCAATGAAAGGCTGCTGACAGCCTGCACACCGACCCACTTGCGAGGTAAAGGACGAGGCAGCGGAGGCGAAAGGAATAGAAGTACGCTCTGTGTCGGCGTCACTTTTCACCTCGTCTTTGCCTGCGGGGTCGAACGAAGGGGGACCGGCGGGCGGATCTTTGGTCTTGTCGTTTTCGATGATGTTGAATTTGATGCCGCGTCGCTGGCCCCGACGCAGGGTGTCCATGCCGACGGCGACCTCGCTCTGGAGCACCTTGGCAGCGCCCTGGCTGATACTGGCCTGTAGGTCGTGTTCGCGAATCAGTCGGGAAAGTCCCTCGCGGAGACCTTCGATCTCGAGACCGCTAGGGATGCGCCGGACCAGCTTGATGGGGTCGATGGAGGTTCCGGCTTCGACGAGCAGGCCGTGGATGAACCGTGGCTTGTCCATCGAGTAGTCTAGGAGGTCCTCCCAGAGGTCCGGCTCGTTTTGGGACTTAGCGAAGGAGATGGCCTGCGAGACATCTTTAAGATCGGAGAGAATGAGGTTCAAGGCACGTTTGGTCTGCCCGGTCTTGGAGAGGAGATAGATGAGCTCCGGGGTGAAGTGGCGGGTCTCGCAGACGGTGACGGCCAGGTCGAAGGAGTACGAAGTGCTGATCTGCAGGAACTCCATCAGTAATGGACGATCGTAGTCCGCGAAGAGCTCCGCGGCCGTGTCTGCGAAGTTGTCGACCAGCGCTTTCCCTTCATCCGCCGCGAGCTTGCTGGCAGCGTCCCGGATGTGAGCACCATGTCCTCGTCGGGGCTTACCGGCCCCGTGAGGGAGCGATTCGCCTCGCCACAGGGCTCGCAGGTAGAAGTATAAGAACAATAGGCGATTGGTTGCTTTCAGTTGATCGACGACGATTTCCGGACGTACAATGCCCGTGTACGCTTCGCTGACGAGGAGCTTGATGGGCTCAGATGTCACTTCGTCGAGCTCTGAGACGGGCGCGGATTTCATCTGCGCTTTAGACACACGGATCATTATAAATGCCGGGATGTCGTTAGTGAGCTCGTCCAGTAAGCGATGCTCTTTAATAAGAGCCATAGCCGTGTCGGCATCTTGAAGTCGAATATAACAGCGCAATGCTTCGCCGTAGTGGCCGCCGGCGAGATACAATTTGGCAAGACACGCCATCAAAATACGCCAGTCCTCTGTTTGCGCCGCAACCACACCAGGCTGCAGTTCCTCTTCGATTATGGTCGCAATGCTGTTGACGTCAAACAAATCAAAGGACCACGAATCCACCAGCTCACTGAGCCTCTGTCGATTTTTAGTGACATAATGACCAAGAATGGCCTGGTAGGTAGCTGGAGGTAGCGGCGGGCGCAGATCAGTCGGAATGACTGAAGAAATTTCGTCGACCTTGTGGTGTTTGATGAATGTCCAGACCCAGTGATCCCACCTTGGCGTGGAATGAATTGCCTTCACGCACACTTCGGCGGCAGCAGTCCAATTGTTCGCGTCAACAAGCTGCTCTATCCACAGCTCGCCAACCAGACTCTTCTCTTGCTCGGCGGGAGAACCAACCGCCCGGCCGGTCGTCGTGATTGAGGATCTGTCGTCGGCGAAGAACTCCCCAAAACTGGTTTGCGACCGTACGGGAGTGCCGGGTACGCTGTCAATAGGCGGAATGACGGTCCCTGCACCTGCTGCCTCAGGATGCTCGTCGAGGAGGTTCCAGGCTTCTTCGTATCTTTCGTGGGCCTTGAGCCATGCCAGGCGATCGGTCAGTTCCCGCTTGAGTGCAACTACCGAGTCATACGGGCTGTGTATGAAAATCTTCGGTCCTGAGTTGCCTGCAATCGATTGTACCTCCTTCGACGCAGGCTCCTCCACCGAAATCCGCCGCGAGGTAAATGTGCTTGGCGCCCGACTGGAGCCTTTGTCGCCGCTGCTTGTCGTACTGCGAATACTCGCGCCCGAGCTGAACAGTCGCGCAGGATACATGGTTGCATCCCATAACCCAGTCCCCAGAGCTTCAAGTGTTCCACGCTGAGAGACGGAGACACCGGTCTTCCAGGGAGGTATGGCACATAGGTGGTAGTCCGAGGACGTGAGTGTCTCATAACGGCTAACCGAAAGGGTGTCGGCGCTGAGCTCTTCTTTACTTTGAATATCGATGATGCGAAGCTCAGGCTCCAGGCCTCTTGGACGTCGACGACCTCCACGAAGACTACCGTGCTTGGTCCGCTCTTCTTCCGAAACGTCTTTCTCCGCCTCGATGTATGCAAGAACCACCAGCAACGTCGGTGTATAAAGCGATATGCCGGAGATAACACAGTCGGTTCGTAATCTAGCATGATATTAGCCACTGATCTACATTTTGGGAGTGTACGCCAGACTTACATCGTCGCGACTTCGACAGATCCAATTCTTCGATCCTTGTTGGATTTGCTTGGCCGATCAGGGTAAACGTCAATCACCCAAACAGTGCCGCCCCATCCTACCACCAGCTTTTCAACCCTTTCTTGGGTGGGGATCGCCTGGGCCGGGGTGGAATGGTCCTGGGATCCTTCCCGCGTCTTGGAATCTTCACTTCCCCAGGCTCGTTCATCAACCCATTCTGCACGCGCTTTCCAGACACTAGCCATCTCCTCCCATCCTGTACGGTTGGGGCGATCGATGTGACTGACACGCCTCCAGGCAAGTTCCGCATCCGCCGAGTCCAGATGGAGGTTAGATCGCATGATCTTGATCCCTTCCTCATTGACCCAGACGACGTATTTCCCTGACAAAGACCACTTTATTGTGCTAATCGCACCCTCTCCGCTATGCAGAATGCTGTCCTTTCCTGTGCTGCCTCCTAGGCCCAGGGACCCAAGCCAGCTGGTGGCAGTGGCTGCAGCTCCCCCCATTGTAGTCGAATTTGTACTCGTACCCACTCGGCCACCTGTGGTGAGTATAAGATCGCCAGCGCGCCCTCCCGACAAGAATGTTCGGTCGGTTTTGTAATCTGGAGAAAGTGCCACCGCTTGAACGGGCCTGCCGAAGTTCCGCAAGAGGACATCTTTGGGGTCTACAAGAGACGCAACGCATACGTTTCCATCCAGCGAAGACGTAGCAATGTAGATCGCATTCGAAGGTGTGGAAGGGATGACCGATTGATGGCTTGACCTTGATTGGCCGCGAATACTGCCGCCGCTGGACAATGGTTTGGTCGGGTGACCGAGATCTTCGTGTACTCTCGTAAGGGTGTCTGATTTGATGCTCGGTAGAGGTGGAGGGAAGGGTGACACCGAGATAGACGTCACGCTCGCCGAGTGTGCATGGTACACACGCAGCGACTGAAACAGGGGGAGTGACAGTACATGCTAGGAGGGATGTTAGCTACACAAAGCACCCCACGTCAATGAGGATGCCACTTACAGTATTGCCATTATGGGTTCCAATTATCTAGAGAAATTCTCAGCATCTGCAAATACCCAAGAAATACTCAAACATAGCATACCATCTTATCACCCGCGGCGAGAAAGGAGCTCGTTGCATCTCCGTTGCGATACACCGCCCCCAAATGCTTCGTCATGTATGTGTACTTCAGCCGGGGCTCTTCCTCCTCCTCATCATTGTCCTCGTCCTCTTCGGTCTCCTCCTCGGTCGCGGCACCCTCCGTTTCGTCGTCATCGTCATTCGTGTCCTCTTTGTCACTCTTATCCTCGGTTCGGTGTTTGCGATGGGCGGTAGGTGAATGGACAATCTGCTCGGCAGATGCCTCCATCGTTGGGCTTATCCGAAGGGCATCCTCCGATGCCTCCGTCGCGCCAGGCGCGTCCATGGCGAGAGCCTTGTTCCGTGCCTGGGACTGGGTTGGGATAGTCGGGCTCCCAAACTACCAGCGAGCTGCTGCAGCTGTTCCGGCGGACCTTCAAGGCAGGTGGTGACCTAATGCGATGACTAAGCCGCGGCACCTTCACAGTCTCCGCCCGGCCAACTTTGGAGAACTTCAATCGTCCGTCCCTCTTCTGTTTTCTTTCTTTCGGCGTCAATGTTCGCAAGACCGTCCGTCTGCTCGGCTTGCAAGAAGCCTGCGGTGTTGAGGCTTGTACAGCAGCCCCGAAGTCAGTACCTTCATGCGTCCTCACCATTCAATCTGCCCCGCCGGAAGGACTTTTTCTCCTCCAATGCCTACCTAAATCAGAAGCAGTCCAAATTCGGGGATGTGAGCTCTGAATCGCTCTCGGAACCACAGAAGCAACGGAGGAGAAGTAGTAGGTTACCGGCCGCTTCGACCTCCCTGCGACGGGTCGCAGTCGAGGCACAAAGGTCGAAGGATGGCTTTGTATCCCGGGCCCAGCTCCGAGAACAGGGGCTTTATCAGACTAAGGTACGGACACTTACATATCTACATTAAATGAACAGAATTCTCATTATGACTACGACAATAGACCGTAACAGCCTACGCCGTATCAGAACAGTTTGACATGCGGAAAGTCAGAACTATTCTGCAAGACAGAGGCTACGAGCCAGATCCGTTCGAAACCGGCCTATACCCCCAAGTCATTCATATTCAGGTTCCCCTAGACTCTATTCGACGTGTGAGCAATCCGAGTGCGGCCGACCTCCCCCCGGATGAAATCGGTGATATCTTTGTTTTCCCGTCTGGTACGGTCGTGGCATGGGGGCTTCCCGAAGGGTTCACATCCTTCTTGGCAACGAGGACTTTACTTCCAGCGGCCGAGGGGGCTCATGTCGACGATCTGGAAACGGAGGATCTCGAATTCGTTGAGGACCCATCTCGGGAACTCAGTAGCATTAAGGGTGACACCATCATTCTCGGGACCAAGCCCAGTACGAATGAAGCCGAGCCGCAGCAGCCGGGGAATCGACAATCCGTAGAAACGGTCCTCAGCAAGGTTGCATTCTCCTCGGGACTCGCTCGGAGTACAAAGCTGGCGGTCTTGGAGGCATTGCTATCGAACTACTTCGAGTCCACCAGACCTATCCCAACGATGCTGTCTCAAGGCTCCCGTCTTCCCTTTACAAGGGATTTCATTCTTCGCAAGACGGGCCAGCTGCTGAGCGTTCGTGCACAGCTGAATCTGTACTCGGAACTTACAGACTCCCTACCCGATATCTTCTGGGACAGCCGACATGAGCTCGGATTAGAGGGATACTACGAGCAGGTAGGAAGGGCCTTGGATGTGGGAATCCGCATCAAGCTTTTGAACGAGAAGATGGACTATGCGCAGGAGATCGCCAGTGTTTTGCGTGAGAGACTGAGCGAGACGCATGGCCTCCGACTTGAGTGGATCATCATCCTGCTCATTGCCGTGGAGGTAGGTTTCGAGGTGTTGAGGCTGTGGAAGGAACGGGTCCATGAGAAGGAGCTGCAGGGCGAGGGAGAGACTGCGGAATGAGTGGCCTAGAATTATCTGTACAGCACATCGCGTCTCTCCTCAATATGATACCCTTTTAGTTGTCTGTCCAAATCGGGAAAGGAGCTGGTCACGTATCTTATCAGCTGACCGTCTGCATGTGACGGCTCCGGCTGAGTCATCCGCCTATCATTGCTTCACGTGCTGCGTCATGGGGCGTCGCCTCACTTGGAGCTGACCTTCTTAAACTTAGAGGGACCGATAGCTGTAGTTTCGTTGCTCGTTCCTGAATTCCTACATCGACCCTGATTCTCCTGGTTTCAAATAAATAATTCATTCCTCCCGACCAAGGCGCCATTGCAACAACGCCATGGTCCTCCCTATCGGTGATATCAATGACTCCACCGCATCCTCGATAAGGCATCGCCTACTCCAATCACTCCCAGGACCCCAGCAGGTCCTGAAGGCCTTGACAGGCTCATTGAGCATATCCTCGCTCTCCGGGTCGGACATTGACACCTCACAGAACATTTTCCAGCATTGCTCGCAGCCGGAGCTGAGCTGTCAAACCAAATATCACGGCCAAGACACTTGCTGCTTCAACTACCCGAGTGGACAATTCCTCCAGAGTCAATTCTGGGATGCCGACCCAGCAATCGGACCGGAGGATTCGTGGACCATTCATGGACTCTGGTGAGCTTTTGTACACACCGTTGTGCTGGAAGGCTATGGAATCTCTAGTATATATATGTGTGTGTTCGGAGACACTGACCCTCGGCTCTTCCTCCTCTAGGCCGGACTACTGTGACGGCGGATTCGAGCAATACTGTGACAATGGTCGGAGATACAGCAACATCTCCTTAATCCTCGTCGACTCCGGCCGAGGCGACCTGCTGGATGACATGCGACGCCTTTGGAAAGACTGGCACGGCGACGACGCGAATCTCTGGGAGCATGAGTGGAACAAACACGGCACTTGCATTAGCACGCTGGAACCCCACTGCTACGATAGCGACTACTACCCGCAGCAAGAGGTGGTTGATTACTTTGATAAAACCGTCGAGGTTTTTAACGATCTTCCAACGTACAAGGTTCGCGTCTCACTACTTTCTTTTCGTCTTGCTTCTTGCTCCCAACGCTCCAGACACTAGAAACATATGTATATCTAACCAGGACAGACCCTTGCCGACGCCGGAATCTACCCGTCGTACGAGAAGACATACACCCGGCATGAAATCCAAGATGCTCTGACCAAAGCGCACGGAGCCGAAGTGTCCATCCGGTGTCGACACAACGCCCTAAACGAAGCCTGGTATTACTTCAACATCGCCGGGTCCTTGCAAATGGGCAAATTCGTGCCTTCTGAGCCGGGTATGCTCCCTTTCTCTTTACTTTCCACTCCCAGCATGATAGAAAATGTCAGACCCATCCCACCTGGTTACGAGAACTAAAATCTAACCCGATTTACGTGACCCCAGACGGCCAGAAATCCAACTGCCCAGCCAGCGGCATCCGCTACCAGCCCAAAACACCCCGCAAGGGAACCCCAACCAAAGGTCCGTCCGAACCCACGGCCCCTAGCACGCCCTTCACAGGACGCGGCAACCTGGTCGTCTCGACGCCCGGGCAACGGAGAGGCTGTATAATCAGTCGCGGGACGTGGTTCACGTCTGGGACCTGCGCGACGTTCAGAGTTAAGAAGACCTCTGGTTTGTTGATCCCTCCTCTTTCTAACCCTCTTCTTGCTCTTCCTTTCTCTTCTTCCACCTCTTTCTTCCCTTTGACACAAACCCATTCATACCCGGTTTCCCAATATACATATGCACCCGTTTCACTAACCGACTTACAACCGTATAGACGAAAACAAATCGTTCACATTACAATCTAGCAAAGGGGCGTGCGCATTCGAAGACGATGTCTTCAGCTGTGGTCCCCACGTGACATCGGCGACTGAGTTCAGTGTAAGTAGCGCCCACTTTACCTTCTTACCTTACCTTGCATCCTACTCCCTGTCTTTCTCTCTCCATATACCCATAAATACATAGAGAGAGAGAGAGAGAGAGAGAGAGAGAGAGAGAGAGAGAGAGAGAGAAACGAAAATATACAACCCCCAACCCTAAAATCCACTAACATATAACATACTAACACCCAATCTCAGGCCCAAGACGCAAAACTCTCATACGGCGGAAACACAACATTCTTCGCAGACAAGACACCCAAAGGACCCGTGAAGAGCGAAGTATTCGCATCCGAAGCAGATCATCCGATCCAGCTGGAGATTAGCTGGAAGGGGGATTATTAACTAACCAACTTCTAACTAACCACTGGGTATTTACTGTATCTTAGTGACTGATTCTTTTTGCCCCGCTCGGCTATGACGCTGGTCTCATTCTGTTTGTTTTTCAGTTATGTGCATGGTTCTGGAAATGTAGAAATTGTCTCGGATAGAACCTGCGTTGCATTAAATGGATGGGTGGTGCTTATACTCTTGTATTGTGATCATGGATATTAGTATACAGATATTAAATAGACTTACCAGGAGATCTATAAATAAGTATGTATGAGCACGATGAGTCCGTCATAATCGGTGGATTCTATTGCTAAGTTAAAGTACAGGCCATGGAAACTACCAAGGGGAGATTAAGTATCTAACAGAAGAGTTCGCATGCCGCCAAGGTCACAAAAATATGAAATAACATATCAGGTCAAGGTAAAAATCAAAAGCAAAATTCATTTAGTACAGTCTTAAAATCATCGCAAAACGTAACAGCGCGTAAAGTCAAAGCATCATCAACGTAGAACTCGATGCATCGAGTTAGAAGAAAACGAACGTAAAGAACAATAAAAATCAAAAACAGACAAGAAATTCGTCAAGCAAGTAAAAAGAACGGATGACCTGCAGAACTCCAATGTTTTGGCAATGAAAAAAGTTTCCCGCAAGTCCCAGAATTTGTTGTCGTACACGTAAAATCGCTTTGAGATGAAGATGAAAATATCGATCGCAATGAAATGCACCAGATGGAAACAACATTCAAAAAAAGAAAGAAGAATTGGAAAATGGCCCGAAAGTTCTTGTCACAGATGTCATTCACAATGGATAAGCTTGTGTCGTTGAAATCATTTGTCGTTGGAAAAATTGTACATAAAATCTTGGTGTCGTTATCACTTTTGAAAAGAGTTGTCATAAAATTGGGTTTCGCTGTTTCGAGTCGTTGAAATCCTTAAGTCATGAGAAGGTGTATCTTGTTGCACGTTGGCCAGTAAAGCCAGAAGAAGTCGTCCGTCGTTAGCTCGTCAGTCCCAATTTTGTTTCTGTTTATTTTGTAGCTGTGTCCCCCGCCAAAGGGTTGATGTTCGTCGGTTGGCATGGTCGCCTTTAATCCATGAGGAATTCTCGGGTCATGACATCGGATGGTTGCTCATCGACCTGAAATTGGAAAGAGAAGAAATCGTCACTCATAGGGGGACCGGCAGAGAAGCCTTTGCCAGAAAACAAATCCATTCCGGGTTCGAAAGAGGAGTTCACGTAGTCCGGAAACGTAGCCATGTCAGGGTCTGCCAGGTCGGGGAATTCATGCTTGCCGAAGCCCGTTGAAGGAGCCTGGCTGATGAAGATATCGAGATCGGAACCATGAGACGAGTGGGTCAGGGTTGGTGCGGTATGAGGGGAGGACAATGCATGGGTGGTTGAACAGGCAACGTCCGTGTAGGGACAGGCGTCACTGTTCGTCAAAGACGGCATGCCGTGTTCCTCGATGATCTCGTCCAGAGGGCCTTTGGAGGGTGACAATGGGAGCATCTCATCCTCCGTGCTGGGAGTAACCGATCGCTCGCTGTAGGTTGGAGATGTTCCGTGATCATGACTACCACCAGGAGATGCAGGAGGCGTGAAAGTGAAGACCTCCGGCGGCAGCGAGTAGTTGGGGTTGTTGAAGACTGGCATATCTGTGGCAGGACTAGGAGCGCGTAGGCTCATATTCTCAAACACCTCTGACGGCGGCGAGTTGCGCGACGAATCCGACTCGAGGGAGGCAAGGAACTTTTCGGCGAGTTTTTGGCGAGTCTTCGAGGTCTTCTGCTGTTGCTCCTCGGTCTCGGGACGATGCTTCTTGGGACGGCCTCGCTTCGTCGTCTTGCGGACGATGCCCTTGTAGCCGCCGATGCACATGCCCCTCTGTCGGTGTCGGGTCAAGGCATCATGGCGGGCGAAGACGTTTCCACAGAGGCACTCGTATGGCTTGTCCCCGGTGTGGATTTTGGCATGGCGCTTGAGATCGTGGCCACGGACAAAGCATTTATTGCAGTGGTCGCACTTGTACTGGCGATCGCCCAAGTGGGTCTGAACGTGGGACTTGATGTTCTCTTTTCTGCCAAAGCGCCGTTCGCAACCGGGATGGAGGCACACCCACTTCCCGTCGTCGGCATCGGGGCCGTGGATGAAGGATGCGATCTCGTCCATGGTGACACCGGTCTCTTTGATGGATGCATGAACACGGTCATCTAGATTGAGGTTCTCGATCGAAGCGTTCTTGGGAGAAAGTCTGGCCTTCGAGGTGGAGCTAGTGCTAGAGCGCTCGCTAGGGGACATCCTCAGGCTCGGACGGCTGGGCGTGGCAGGGAATATCGGAAGCTTATCGGGACGTTCATTCTCATCTCCAGGGCACGGCATGGCGGCAAGCACCGGAGAGGAATGAAACGAGGACGAGGCTGATGACGAAGCATACTGGCTCTGTGCGAAGTTCTCGGACTTAGGGATTTCAAAACTAGATCCTTGCTGACAATCAAAAGTATCAAAGTTATCCATTTCAAATGACGCTGTATGGGGAGGGGAGGGCATTTCAATCTTCGGCTGCGTGAATGTTGTCCCAGCCACTCCTTGGAGTGAC
Organism: Aspergillus affinis; assembly: GCF_023601865.1. NCBI lineage: Eukaryota > Fungi > Ascomycota > Eurotiomycetes > Eurotiales > Aspergillaceae > Aspergillus > Aspergillus affinis. The sequence continues at coordinate 61,240 of NW_026515821.1, forward strand.
TTGGCACGTTGCATATACGACGACTGGGCTGAGGCCGGCATCGAACAATTCTGCCCCTTGGTGGGCGTTGGTTGCATGTCGTACTGAGCGAGATCCACCGATCTCTTGAATGGCGTCGTTGCTGGGGTAATCGGAACGTAATCTGCTCTTGCAGTCAGCGAATGAACGGATTGAGATGCGAGACAGAGGTCCTGCGTGACTTACGTGTGTTAGTGGGATGCTTCGGCGTGCGAGGTTGTTGAGGGATCTGTACGTCGGACTGCATCGAGAGCCGTCTCATATCCGCAGGGACGGCGTTCGTCTGGTTTGTAAATGCAGAAGCAAGGTTGTTGTTTGAATAGAGGTTCCAAGTGCCATTTTCCAGCAGTTGGCTGTCGAGTGGGTTGTTACACGAGACTTTCGAGTGCTGTTGGATCAAATTGAAATCGGTGCTCATCGGCCGGCTGTCGAGGTTTTGGCCTTCCAGTTTGATCATGTTCGCGGTGGCATAAGCCATACCTGATTGACTGTCCCGAACATCGCGGTTAGTGAGAGCGCGCAGGTCTTCCTCGCATAGATCCTGGCACTCGGGCACCATCGGCATAGTCATTGGCAGCTGGGGAAATGACGACTGAGCGGCGCGCATGTAAATTTGGTGTTGCTGTTCCCCGATCATATGCGGGGGTTGTTGGGGTCCTGTTACGCTAGGGTTAGTAGAAAAGGTGCCATCTCGCATGGCCTGCGGTCGTTGCATGGGCAGAGATCGTTGATCAAAGCTTTGTCCTCGGCGATGGGCATGATAGCGGTGCAGTGCCTGTGCAGGGAGGGAAGGAGCTTTGGCGGCTTCGAGCACGGATGGCGTGGAGATCTGCCTGCGATGTTGTCGATGCCGCTCATGCAGATTTCTCTGTGGATTGGCAAGCATGGTGGGCAAGATCTCGGAGCAAGCGTCACGGATGGGCTGCCGACGTAATTGATAGATCTAATGCGACGTATGTAAGTGTCCGGCCAGGTCTCATGCAGGACGCAACAGATCCGGGACTTCAGGTGCATACCTCGAAACGCGCGACCCGGTTTTTGGCTGGGCCAAGGGAGATGGTAGATAGGACCGCCCTGTAGCTGTGTCAGTCGGTGAACCGTACAAGCAAGAGCACAAACCGAGAAGGTTAGGAAATAAAGGAAGAGAGCAAAAGCGTCAGTAGACTAGACTAGATCGCGCTATGCGTTAGATCTATCTAAAAACGAAAAAGGAAGATAAAAAAACGACGCTTTTCTGGTTCAAAAGCTCCCAGCAACAAAACCAGTAACAGTTGTCGAAGCTTCCTGCGGAGAGACTGAAACTCGGTTCTGAGTGACAGATGGGAAACAGCGAGACAAAGGAAGTTAAGGTATTTAGAGGTGGAAACCAGAGGAAAGGTGGATGGGGATGATGAGGCTATCCCGATCTATCGCCCACGGTTCAGATCAACAATGGCGGCGTTGCTAGGACAACATCGCCCGGCTGAGGCGTCTGGGAAACCAGCGCTCCCTTGGCATCGCCCCGGCCACTGGTGCAGCGTAGTGGATCGTCGGGCTCCCTGGTTCCAGCGGATTACTCCTCTCAAGTGGTCCGAACGCAATTAAGGCAGCGTTAGTCACTGGTCGTGCCCTGCAAGGAGCTGGTTTTCCGCATCTCGCCCCTCGCGGTCCAGACAACGCAGCCTCTCTTCAATTATCTATTACCATCGCGTCCCTGGGATTGAAGGGGCGAATCTGTGGCCTGTGAGGGTTTGAGACACTATTACACATGGTGCTCCCTTTCGCCGCAATAGTTGAGGAAATAATTGGACGCCAATCTGGCCATCATTGGTCAATAAAGGGCGGTTGCGAAGGCGGCAAGAGACGAAGTAAAAAGGCGATGATGATGTTATTTTGGTATTTTGGGCCAACACGGCGTGAGTGCCTGAGGGCCCAGGCTGCCATCCGGCCATCCGGTGATGTAATCGCCCAGACCGCGTCCCGTGATTTCAGACAGAGTCACATGACCAGGAACCTCGGAAGAATCCAAAGTCCGCTGATCGGGTGGCGCTAAGACCGATCAGGACAGGGATCGGCACGTGACCACACAACCGATTTTAACGCACTAAGCCTCTCCGCCGCTGCATATTTTCGCACCATCTCGAAGGTTGAGGAAGACATCTTGTCGAGGTGAGTTGGAATACCCGTACCCCGAGGGTTTCACGAGGAATAGAACTGGGAAGCTGTCTTGAGTCTCTTGATCTTTTCAGCCTCTGCCTCGTGCAGCGTGATGGAAAAATTTCAGCGACTGTCGCACCGAGAATGAGGGAAAGAGACTGAAATGGATCGACATCGACGAAAGACACTTCTCAGCACCTCACGATATTCGAATCAAGTCGCACATTCCGGAATAGCAAACTAACAGTCGCAATTTAACCAGGCCTTCATCAAGATGCAGATCTTCGTCAAGACCCTCACGGGTAAGACTATCACCCTTGAGGTGGAGTCGTCGGATACCATCGACAATGTCAAGTCCAAGATCCAGGGTAAGTTCTCTTTGCGCCGCAACATCTCAGTGAGAAAATCACGAGACTGATTCAAATGTCACCATAGACAAGGAGGGAATCCCCCCTGACCAGCAGCGTCTGATCTTCGCTGGTAAGCAGCTGGAGGACGGCCGTACTCTTTCGGACTACAACATCCAGAAGGAGTCGACCCTCCACCTGGTGCTGCGCCTGCGTGGTGGTGGTAAGAAGAGAAAGAAGAAGGTGTACACCACCCCCAAGAAGATCAAGCACAAGCGCAAGAAGACCAAGCTCGCCGTCCTTAAGTACTACAAGGTCGACGGTGACGGCAAGATCGAGCGTCTCCGCCGCGAGTGCCCCGCCCCCGAGGTACGTTCTTTCCCTCCTTTTCATTCACAAGGGATCCTGTAGATGGCTAACTTGTTCCCTTCTAGTGTGGCGCTGGTGTCTTCATGGCCGCTATGCACAACCGCCAGTACTGCGGCAAGTGCCACCTCACCTACGTCTTCGACGAGTCCAAATAAGCGGACTAAGCGCGAGTCGCCCCGCCTCTCTTTATATCCGGTCATCTTCGGTGGAAGTTAGGTGGAGTCAGGTTGAGGAGTATTTATGATGGTTTACAAGATCAAATCATAGTAGCCTGCAATATGACAAATGAATAAACATGAGAACAACGTAACTGATACCTGCCTACTGCAGCTGGGAATCACCGGATGCACCCTGTAAGCCAGTATGTACACTTAGGCAACGCAACGAATGTACTAAGAGCAGCAAGCGGCCCGAGTAAAAATTCAACCAAAAGAGGGACACAATCAAAAACCAAACGGAAGTAACTGATTTCAACTGCAACCGAAGTAGAGCAGTCTACTGCATCTTGGCTTTCAAGTTGTCGTACTTGCTCTCGGGGTAGTCCAGAGCGTTGGCCGACTGTTCCAGGGCCCCCGATCCGCCAACGCCTTCCACAAAGGTTCCGATCAGGCTACCGTCGCCTTTGTTACCAGTCTTTCCACCCCGATCGCCGCTGGTTTCCCACCACATGCCACCGCCGAGCTTGTTCTGTTTGATGAAGTTCACTTTCTGCTCCGCCATGCGGACATTGTCGTAGGACACCATAACGCGGGCAGACGAGTCATAGGTCCAAGATGCGCCGGTCTGGGAGTCATACTGCTCCGTTGCACCACTTCTGGGCAAGGCCTTGTAATCCCAAATACCATTCTCCCAGCTTCCCTGCCCGACTCCGGAGAAGGGGGTGCCCGGTCCGTCGGTGTTGGTAAAAGCACGTCCGTAGAGGGGCATTCCCAGCACGATCTTCGCCGACGGGACTTGGCCGACATTGGTGTAGTAGTTCAGGGCCTGCACGGTCGAGAACGGAGTGGACGCAGCATTGCTGTTGGAGAAGTTGATGTTGGCCTGGTGGCCAGCCTTGGAGTCCCAGCTTCCGGCGTAGTCGTAGGCCATCAGATTGTAGAAATCCAAATAAGGAGTCATCTGAGGCAGCTTGAGCTTGGTGTAATTCTCGGGGCCTGTATGGAAGTTAATCGCATGGTCAATATATCAGTCTGCAGTTCACTTACCAGCCGGGCAAGCAATCGTGAGATAGAATTTCCGGTTGCTACCGGCAGCCTTGTCAAGAGTCTATGCCAGGTCAGTATCAAATATTGTCCCTAGACGCGGATCAACGCAGACATACCTCGCGGCACTTCTTCAGAAGCAAGACAAAGTTCTGCGCCTGGGTTTCATCTATATTCTCGTCAGCACGACAGACTCAGAACGTGACCAAGTTAACCTCGAATTACCTTGAGGATATTCCCAATCAACATCGAAGCCTTTGACGAACGTGTCAGCCATCAACGAGTTATTCTACAAGGCACAAGGTAAATCTTACCATCCAGGCCCAAATCCAACACCAACTTGGTAGCACTCTCGGCAAATTTAGTCCGTCCAGCGTCGGAGTTTGCCGGCTGAGCAAAATTGGAGGAGTAGGTCCATCCTCCGATGGAGAGCAAGATCTTCAGCTTGCGGTTCTGCTTCTTCAGCAGATAGAACTGCTTAATGCAGCCATAGACGTTGGTGCCAACGTCGTTCCAGGAGTCCGTGGGATAGTGTTTCTCGATGTCGGACCAAGTGTCGGACAAGTACCTGTGGCGGGATTAGTTCGTGTATCAAAATACTGGTGGGAGAATACGTCAATGTCAATGCTTACACTTCCCCGGATTCCGGGCGCACGTTGGCGAAGGCATACAGAACGTGGGTCAATTTGTCAGCAGGGACATCCTGGGGATTATGGTTGCGTCCGTAGATCGCCTTTTCAACATTGAGTTGGTTAGATGCCAATCCTCAAAGTGACAAACGCATGAGAGAGACCAGGCATATAGACGACGACATTCAACTTACCCAATTGACAAAGTAAGCGACAGACTTCATGGAAGACATGGTGGGCTCCGATGAGTTCTCGGGAGTGGCTACGGAAGTATTCGTAGGGCTGCTAGGATGCAGGGGGATCAGAGTTGGATTAGATCCAAAGTAACGGCAAGAGAAAAAGATCACCACGCCGAGCACGACGAGGTAGTTTAAAAAAGGAGGGAAAGCCATGAGTGCCAGCGACGTGAGTTGCACTTACTCTACTTTGGCTTGACAGATTCAGAATCGATTCTCACAGGAAGCTGCAGCAGTAGCTCCGATGCTGCCTCAGGCTTACCGGGAGTGGTATGGTATGACGTCGGGATGAACTAGTCCCAAAACAGAAATAGAAACAGGTGGCGGTGCAAGGCACGGCGTGGGGAACGGTGGCTGGTGAGTGTTGTCTGTGGCTGATGTGACAGGAACCAGATCTACAGATGGACGGAGGTCGCCTTTTTATAACTCTAATCTGAGAAGTTTGGAGACACAGAACTGTCTCTTCCACATTGTCTTGTTGTTTGAAACATCCTGGGGAACTATTTAGTGGCGTAGTCATTCATTCCTCAGTCTGACCTTTACATTCCGGATGACTACAGCAACGTCGCTTCGATGAAGAGCCAAAGTCGGACTGTGTAGACGAGAGTTCAATCACACAGAGAATCTGTCAGATCCTCCTCATCTGATGAGCGCCCATCAATCTGTCACAAGAGCATCTTAAATCCGACGAACAAAGGATTGACCATGTTGAGAGATGGTCAGAACATCGAGGCCAGACTAATGGTCGAGATACTAAGATCGACAGGGTCTAGAAAACCCAAGAGTCGTATCTTAACCATCGTAACGATCTCGAACGATAAGCTGTGTTAGGGACGCGCATGATATTCATGATCGGAGCTAAATGAGCTCTTAAGGCCATCATGGGAACTGGGGTTGCAGTTGGCAGCCGTCGGGGTGACTTGGTGTAACATCCTAACTGAACAACCGAGGCGACGGGACGAGCAGCGCAATATATCCTATCCCCAGGAGGGAAGATGCTGGGTTTCGGTAGAGCCCCCTGACTCAAAAGACGGGCTGGAAGATTGTCAAAGGGCTACATCGCATGACGCAGATACCCCCGACTGTGTAACAGGGCGGGTGATGAGGAAAGCGACCCCGGTCGAGGGTCCCGGCGGAAGGGAAGGAAAGAAAAGCAGAGAAGTCCACGGAACAACAAAATCCAAAAATCCAACCAAGAAAAAAGACATGTTCTAAAGCGACAGAGAAGTGAAAAAAGATGTGATTAGGTCCATCAGGAACAATCTTGTTCATCGGCCCCTCAATTCCCTCATGGTCGCTGAATGGGTCCCTGACGCCGGGCAACGTGGCAGATGACTCTAAAGCCGGAAAGGGTCGAGAACCCACGACGATAAGAAGAGGATAGACTGGATTAACTCCGGTTCAGCTGAGGTCTTCCTGGCCGCCCCTCACGACGATGGCCTCCGGGTCGCTGATTGGCATTCCATCGGGGCAACTACTGCAGGGCTCTTCTGCACGGCCACCGTCTAACCGTCTGAGATCCCACCGCACGCGCCCGACTCTAATCGAACCGAAAGGCGTGGGTCACGAACTTAGCGCTGCACTAGCAACCAGTCACTGGCGACGGACGGAGCATGGGAAACGCCCCGGAGGAGTCCAAGTTTCAGGTTCAACTGCCATGCATCCGCGGGAGCGTCTTTCAGCTGGGATGTGTTCGAGGCAGATCCACCACAGCAGTCGGTATCGCCGACGCGGATTCGTCGCTTGACGACAACGGTGATGATGATTATTATTATCTACCTGCCATTCTGGGACTATTATCACATCGTATGAGATTCGACCATTCGACGGAATTATTACTATTTCATTCTAATTTTTTTTTTATCTCGCTCCACAATTTCTACCCGTGGGGATCCACCGTGGGAAAAAGTAGGGTTTGACAGGCAACGCCTCCGAAAGCGCAACCACGTAAATAGTAGTAGTATGAGTTGCAAGAAAGAGAAATCAAACGAAATAGCAGAGCTATCTTATTGAGCTAGCCAGAGCGAGTCCTATCCTTATTCACAAGTCTCAAATAATGCCGAAATTGAACCGGTTGAACCATGTACGTATGTAAAGGTTTCATCTCATTCTCATCTGACTGGTACAGATCCAGAGTACATACATCCAAAGAAAACAAAAAGATAACCAGAAGAAAGTTTAAACCTCTCGCAGAGAGTGCCATCCATCATCTAACGTAAATCAAACCAATCAATCACTCGTAGGGGATATCATCACTGTGTATCACACAACAAAAATAGAAAAGAAAAAACGCTTTTTCTGCCGGGCAAGAGTTAAGCGACCTGCGCTTAAGAATCTTACCATGCCACCCCCGATATTAAGCGTAGAAACGAAAAGATCCATCAATCCGTCAATGCCGTGGCCCGAAACCGTTGAGGACCCCCAATCAATCAATCAATAAACATCGTCACATCCTCTCCTTTGGCCCTGATTGTGCCAAGAAATGTCAGGCATCCAATCTTTCTCCTTATTGGGTGCCGTCTTGTTTAGTTTTTTATTTATTCTTTTGTTTCAGTCTTTTTCTTTAGTTCATGGATTCGAACGGATCCAGTTCAGGATCATCTCCAGGGACGGATCATCGTCAAGCCAATGGCCAGCGCGCACATCAGCGGCTCGAAGATCGGCAACAACGTGTTGGTTCGTTACCTGAGCTAGTTCCTGCCAAGGGTTGTCACTCGTCAGTCCACCGGGCTTGTTTGAGATAGATTGAATCGGATGCATGTATGTCATTACCTGTCGGAATGTATTGCTGATGGCCTTAAGTTGCGACGCATGTTGAGGACCCGGTCTCTGGCCTCGGAGGAGGTTGGCGCGATGCATCGCCCATCGCTTTGCGGCTGCCGCTCGCAGGTAAATGCGATGAGCTTGGAATCGTCGAGCACTTCCGTCAAGGATGACCCTGTGATCATAGTCAGATCAGTAACTGTTTTGTCTTGGAAGACTTGATTATCCGTAGTCGCATGCATACCTTCTTAGCTCTGCTTTCTCGGTTTCGGCAGTGCTGCCGTGGTTGGCCGGCATGCTGGGGCTGTAGCTGGATGACATCAGGTTCTGGGCGGCGGCCAGGGACTCCCGGATCACGACGAATCCTTCTTCGTAGTAGTCATCGGCCGGAACTTGGACGTTTTGCTGAGGGATGTGCAAAAGGAGTGTGCGGTAGTCGTTGATAATCTCTGCCAGTCTTAGGGCTCGGGCTTGGTTGACTATACCAAGTTAGATTCATTAGTCGGCCATTGCTTCCCAGGTAGATTAAAGATCCAGTCCAGAAGGCAATTACTCACGTCCGTCTGACATGATGGTGATCGCGAGTCTTGGTAGTCAGGTCGTTTTACCAGAAAAGGACCCAAAGACTCTATAACGAGAGGGAATCGGCGAAGAAAAAAGAAAGCAATTGAGAGCCAACGAGGCGACCAACAGGTATGCAAATAGAAACAAGTCTAGTACAGAGATAGAAAATATAAATCAGATAATAATCACGACACAAGAAGAAAGTGGAATGAATGTTTCATCTCTGAAAAGTTGGATCCATGGTTCGAGGGTGAGATATGCCTTTTAAGGTTATTTCGGTATCCACGGCCACGATGGGAATTGACGGGCCTCGAGCGCATGTTTCCATAAGCAGGCCTTTCGGACAGCTCTGCAAAAAGAGGATCATCATTGTTCGTGGCTGGCTGCACCAATGGAGGCTGATAATGGAGAACCAGGACATCACAGCTAGAGACTGCAGCTGGGTCATAGTATCCGTGGTGGATCTATAGCAAAACAAAGGCGATTAGTCTCCGGACCATTTACGGGGTTCCTTTTTGAGGACTAAAATTATTATATTTTTTTTTCGACCGGCACAAATGATATAATTGCTGACATTCCAAGCGTGAACGACGCAGCTGGAATGAATAAGAATATGAAACCATGTCGGGTCTACATGTGCATAAGAATTAAAGGCAAAACAAGAGAATGTACAATACGAGAGGGAGGGCCAAGTGTTAGGCTGTGGGCAGTGACAATTAAAAAAAAAGAAAGAAAAAATATAAAATAAAGATAGAATTAAATCAAAATTAAAAATCAAAAATCAAAAATCCAAGCGGACTAAAACCCCACAAGGACTGAACGCAACAGCAGCAGGTTGCAGGATGATACATCCTTTCATCCCCTCCTGTCGAGAGAGCCAGACCGGCGGGATTTCTCATCCACCGTGGACTTCCTGGAACGGACTGGATCTCGGAAGACGGTAGGTGCATCTCGCAGGTGAGAGAGTGGGGAGGGAGAGCGAAAGACACAAAGCGAGGGCGAAGGAATGGGTCGGAATGGTCGAATGAATGGGCTGATTGATTGCCCGTTCGGCGAACTAAAGCAGGACTAAAAGGGCCAGCTGGGCTGTTTGGACTCGTTGACGCCACACTCTAACGATGCAGTTCAGGCCGAGACAGTAGGCATGAGGCATGGAGGCATGAACTGAACTGTAACCGGAGGATCTCGTTAGTTCGTCAATAGTCAATAGTCACGGACAGTCTGAGTCTGACACTGACGGACTCCCTCTCCAGCCTCAACAACAGTCAGATTTACTATTCTTGACGCGAAAGCCACACTTCCCAGCTCAGCCACAGCGGCTGAACCGCTATAGCAGCCTCAGGCAGCCAGTCCGACGGGTGGCGATTTTCCTGCCGTCGAATCCACTCCGAGCCCGTCCATCCACTCGCCTTCCATCGCTTATCTCCTAGTCCTGGCTTCGCAGTAAGAATATGTAGTCTTTTCGCAGCATCGACCTGGCAGACCTGGCATCTTCCTTGACTCCGGTCGCTTCGCATTGCATCCATCCCCTTTTCCTTGCACGCACCTCTCCCGCCTCCACGCATTGAGAGCTGGGAGAAAACATGCAGACTGTGTGTGACTTGTGTGTGACGAGCCCATCGGGTCAATCCATCCCTCATGCTACTATGTTTATCCAGTCCGAGGTCCTATTTTTGAATCTTGCCACCGGTCTGGAGAAAGCTACGATGATCTTCACGGCAGCTACGGAGGAGTTACCCATTTCGATAGTGCTTGGGCAAGCTGGACGCTGCAAGGTCGAGGGGGGAAAGAGAATTAAATAAAAAAGAAATATGACGACATCCAATAACTCGCAAGAACTTGATATTCATATACTCTGGCGTCTAGCAGTATGCATGCTCTCAACAATCACAACATCAATTCGTTTAATCCTTCTCGGCTATGGCCTGCAGTCGCTCGTCGATCTCGTCTTCCGTCAGAGCTCGGAACGCGGTGTCTGTGCCCTCCTTGCCGTCTGTCCGGGGACCGCCGACGATACCGATTTCCAGTTCGTGCTTCTTGAAGTCGACGCTGAGCACGTTACTCAGAGCCGTGATTCCCAGCTCAACGACCTCCTCCCAGTTGCCCTCGGCGTAGTCCTTGTTCTTCAACTTCTTCTCCAAGTGGTTGAGCGCCTCCTGCTGCTTGGGTCCGGACGCGGTAGCCTTATATCCGGCATAGTATCCTGCGGGGTCAGACTTGTAGAGCTGGGGGCCCTTCTCCGAATCCACCGAGATCAGGGTCATGGCAACTCCTAGCGGCCGCATGTAAGCCTGTAGACAATCAGTCAGTCAGTACGTCTTCTATTCTCCATCGAAATTGGTGCAAAGAGAGAAATCAGCGCACCCTCTGTGTGTAGACCTGGTTGATGTTGGCCAGTCGCTTGGTAAGAACGTCGCAAGGCATCTCGTAGCCATACTTGTATCGGAACTCGGCCGCTTCTCCGCGAGCACGGTCGACGCTGGCTCTGGCATCGGCTATGGAACCGGTCATGACGCAACCGACCGAGGGAGACAGGCGGAAGACATGCGAAACGGAGGAGGGGTCGATCAGTTTATCCTGTCATTTTTCTTGCATCAGACGTGGTCGGGCCTAGGCGCTAAGGACGAGCGTTGGGGTCTTACAGCGACTTTCTTCTGCGACAGCACCACGGCACAGTCCTTTCCTCTCACACCGAGCGAGGTGATGTTGGCCGAAGTAATGGCCTTGAATGCATATTCTAGATGTCAGAGGACATCACGGGTCAGCCAAGTCGTCATGCCAGACCACGGAGGTCATGCGCGGAAAGGATCGAGCATCGCCAGAGGGGGCATCATTGCCAGAGTGTAGAACATACCGACTTGGTACAAACGTCCGTTGTCCGAAAAGATGGTAATGTGTCTGTCGTAACCTGCGCTTCCTGCTCACGGAGGATTGTCAGTTCATCAATGAAGTCATGGACATCAGGGAAGTCAACGGCCCTACCAGACATGATGGCGGTCAAACGGTGATACCCAGGCGAAAGAAGCGGGACAAGATGTGCGAGATTGAGGTCAAGAGATGAGGTATTAAAAAGGACTCGAAAGAGATAATTGGGGAGATGGAAGACGGCGGGGATTTCCAGAGGACGCGTGCCAGAGGGTGCCTGGGCGAAGCTCTAAGCTTGGATTGAGTAAGCTCCCTGAAGGCCGTCACCGCCTTCTGGACAGCGCATCACATGGCAATATATCGCTTCTTTCCAGTTCAACTGGGAATTACTGAATATTTTACTATTCTACTCCGTACTCCGTACTGTTTGACACTATGAATATTGGTATTCTATGAATACATGCTAAAGTAGTGATGGCTATGACTTCCGGTTGAACAAAAAAACTCCTTCATATGCCTAGCCCAGGTATCAAACTTTTCGCCATGAACTTTTGGGTATATTCTCTGGGAGAACAAAAAAAAAATAAGACAAGAAGATACAGTCCGCCAGTGACAGCGTTCCTGCTGGAGAAAGGGATTGCAGTAGAAATAGTAAGAATTTCAGTTCTTGGGGTAGAACTAGGAAGACGAGGAATCACTCGAGCTCGTGCTGTCGGAGTCGATAGAAGACGAGTCGCTGGAATCTTTGCGCGAGGTCTTCTTGGATTGAGGTTTCTTGGCCGTGTCATCGTCACTGTCACTGTCACTGGAACTGTCGCTGGAACTGCTACTCGAGATTTCAACGAAAGCCGTGCGGTTCTTCTTCTTCTTCTTGCCAAGGTTCTGATTGGCTTTCTTCGCGCCCTTACCCTTCTGTGCAGGTTTGGGTTTCTGGAAGGTGTATATAGCGCCATTGACCGCAAACAGCAAAAGCTCTGCTCGCTGTCTCTTCTCGACTTTCTTCACGGTCTCCCCGTCCAGCTCGTCAGTGCTATGGACGCGGTCCAATTCGTCTTTCTTGTCCTCGGACAGGTGCGCTTTGAAAGCGTCAACTGCCTTGTTGTAGCCGGTCGTGTCCTGCTTAGAACTCTCTTGTGTTTCTTCCGTGCCGTTGGCATCAGCCTCTGTAGATGTCGCCTCGATCTCAGCTTTCACCACCTCCTCGGCGATTTCACGTAGTCGCTGCTTCGCGCCCTCGCTCTTCAGTCCTTGCAGATATGCCAGCAGCGCAGCGTTGTACTGGGTAGGAACGTGTTCCAGCGAGAGAATGTGCTTGAAGAGATGCGTCTCGCGGTTCTTCTGGAACTTCCAAGCCGACCGGTGCTTGTAATAAAGGCTGAGATACGACAGGATCGGAGTCTCATGGATTCTCGGTGACCCATCGCTCCCAGTCGTCGACTTCCCATCCTTGCTCTTCTTCTTATTCTTCTCCTTCTTTTTCTTCTTGCCGCTATCTTCGCCTCCATTCTTCTCACTAGCCGCATTTGTCTTCGAAGAATCCTCGTCATCAGCATCAGCATTAGCATCCGATGCCGCACCGTCGTCGTGGTCTTGGTCGCTATCCTCGCCATCGTGAACCTTTGCGTCCACCGAGAACGAGACTCTCTTCTTGTTCTTTTTCTCCTTCTCCTTCTCCTTCTCCTTCTCCTTCTCCTCTTTCTCACCAGAGTCGCCCTTGCTCTTACTTTTGCTCTTCTTCTTACTCTTCTTCACCTCCTTCTTCTCCTTTCCCTCATCTTCTTCATCATCCTCATGCCGTCTTTTCTTGCTCTCCTTCGCCTCAATCTCGTCCTGGATCGGATCCTTCGCGTATTTCAGCTTCAATCCAAGCTTCTTCCACGCGGGGATGTTCCCCCCGGCGGCAGAGTCTCCTTCTTCGCCGGCCATTGTGTATCTTCCGTTGTATCGTGCCGTAAATGTCGATGCCGGTTCGTGCGGCGCGGAGAGGAAATGATTCGATTCGATCGGACCCAATCGGTCGCGTAGATCGGAGGAAGTAAAGAAAGGCCGGGTTGAGTCAAGGGGGTAGGTAATAGGTATTATTAAGTGGATTTGTTTCAATTGATCCCGCTCAGCGAAAAGAGAGAGAGAGAGGGAGGTTTTCTCTTTTTTTTTTTTTTTTTTGTCCGGAGAAAATTTCCACGTGAGTTGCGGCGGTGACGGCGGAGCGCTTTTTTTTTATTTTTTTAAGAGGGAACTAGTACTCCGGATACTAAACTCCATTCGGGTCCACTTTATTGGGGTGTCTGAAGAAGAGAGAGAGAGTCGACTTGACTACTCCGTACGTTACCTATTCTCTGACTGGTTCCGTGTTACTAGTTACTCTGGAGAACGGATTAGATGCAGTAGAAACGGCATAAGCCATTCCGCCAAAGGGTCGCAATCATAGTGTACAACTAGATAGATGGACACTGCAACTGCAACATGCTACCTATTTGACTGTAAAGTCTGGAATACATCTACACTGCACGTACTCCGTACATACTAGTCTCATTGCAAATAAAGACCTCGTCATTTTCTGAACCTGGTTATGGCGACCCAGTTATAACACATAGGTAGAGTTAGGAGCAATAGCTGTATTCAGCAAGGTAACATCTATTTGTTTCCTTCATCAAGGGAAAAAAAAAAAAAGGAACGGGTGAACGCAGAAAAGAAAAAGAAAAAAAGAACCACCCGCTCCAGGATTCGAACCTGGATCTCCGTAACGATACAGTTAAGGATAGTAAGGCATGCTACCATTACACCAAGCGGGCTAGCTTACATAGTGGGGAACAGGGGTGTTTCCGCTTGTTATTGGTGAGTCTGCCTGAGGTGATTCATCCCACCTTACCATCTCTAGTTTAGTTACTTTCTTAGCAGGTGAAAATAGAAGCCATAGTAAAAGAACATATATAACTATCCCCTCGGCCGGTGCCAAGACAACACTTGTTTATACCGGAAAAAGAGCTTTTCCGTGGAACAATAGTATATCCGGTAAATACAGTAATTATTCAATTTTATAAGTTTGTATCAATATAGATATAAAGTGGTTTCTTAATTAAGAATAAATAGTATAATTTTTTTTGACGTCTCTCATACAAACCTAGTAGTATTTTATAATCCACTTACTAATTAGGAAGTGATAGTTATTAAAGTAGGCGGTAACTTAATTAGCCAATTAAAGCTATGCAGATTTCTTACACGAAAAACACGCTATTTTTGTCCCAAGTGTGGTCTTGGCACCGGACGAGGGGATAATCCGTACAAGTAAGTTGTTTTGCTTCAGATTAAGATGTATACATAATGTAGGGTAGGGTCGTGACCTATTCCCAAGAGCTGTAAGTCTACTGTAGAGGCACGCTATACCTGACTGTCAGCGCAGACTTGGAAGAAGTATAGAGGAAAGCTGTAGGGTATTGGATTGATCGGATTGGTAGAAACTCTCAGATGTGTTTGAATGTACGATACCATGCTACGCTACAAATACTCGTAGAACCATAAATTCATCATTTGCATTATCATGCCATGCTAGCCAGCCATAGTGCCGTGATCTTTACTCCGTAGTATGAATGTATGTGTTTAAGTTGCCCAGCTTTTGCTCCCATCCTTGACTCCATTGAAAAGAATCTCAGCCTGCCCATCACCCTAGAATATACTCTTTTGCAAGCATAGAATAAACAAATCAAGCAGAACATAGGGTGTTAAGGTTAGGTTCCACTTCCACTCGCATTGCCGCTACCATCAACTTCCCGTCTCTCTTTCTCCTTCTCACGCTTCGCCTCTCGTTGCGAGCTGCTTTCTCCATTGGAGGCGGCCGCCTTGCGTCGTGCCCGCTCGCGATCCCGAGAGCTCACTCCTGTGGTGCGCCTCCTGCGAGCCGGTTCGTAAACGTCGTTGAAGTTCATGGCCACACCAAGGAACCGCATGTCCGTCTCGGAATGGTAGGCAATGTCACCGAGGAAAATGTTCAGTCGTGATCGGAACTCGGCAGAGAGCTCACGGAGGCGAGTCCGCAGCGAGGAAAGCATGTGGTCGTCCACGGAAAGATCATGGTTCATGAGAGACGAGGGCGTGTTGGTACCGTCGCCGGCGTTTCCGACGGTCGGCGTCCCAGATACCGAGGACATGGAATTCTTATGTCCCTGCGTCTGTCCCAGAAGATCGCGCTCCGTGACACCCCAGCGGCCTTGCGCCGTGCGAGTCTCGATCCGCGCGCTCAGTTCCTGCCCTCGTGTGAACTCTGCGACCGAGAAGGAGTACAGCCCGTCGACGGCGTCTTTATAAGCAAGCATGATCTTCAAGATCTGGTGGAGCTGCGTCAAAAACGTCTCTTCCTGATGCTTGTTCGCCGCTGACGTGGAGCCGAGGAGACCCTTGCGCGTGATGGAATTGAGGTAGGCGGTATGCGCCTCAATGAGGTCATCTAATGTGCATCCTGGCTTGGAAACTTGGGCTTGCAGATCGTTCCAGCTGGACTCAATGACCTCGAAAAGGATGTACCACTGTAGCTGACAGACGAAGTGGATCATTTCAGCGATAACGCATCTTGCCCGCTTCCAATCCGGCCCAACCTTATCGTCGACGCTGCCCAGGACACCCCGGGCGCCAGTCATGCATCGCCGCCACGTACTGCCTAGAGCAAACTCGACTCGTTTCACCCGCCAAAGAAAGTTGAACATCTTGAGGTACTGTGTGGAGGCCCAGGATGTAATGACGACATCCACCGGAGCATCGATCTTGTATTCGAGCGTGAAACAATCCCAACCAATATCACCGTGACTGAGCTCTAACATGCGAGCATCCAAGCGCCGAAGGACATCTGGCGAATCGTATTGTGCGTTCGATGCACGGATAGCGTGTTCCAGTTGAGCGGTCAAAGTGTGCCTGTACTGCGAAGTGGCAGGCCGGTCGAGGTTTGAGGCCAGCGATTCCATTAGCAAGGCAATGAAATCTCCCTGCCCAAGCAGCAAATACTTCTTCAAGGCCTTCAGGTGATCGAACAACTTGAATTTGTCATTCATGAGGTGAATGAGTTGCGCCATCGTAGTCTTATACGCCTCGTCGATCGACGTCTCAAGACTGGCCGTATCGCCATATCGCAATTCTTTCGAGGCTTGTTTGGAGTAGGCCTCTACCCAGCCAGAATCCCCGCAGCCATACCGTATGAAGTTGAGAGATTTTCCAATAAGAAACACCTTCTTGGCAAAATCTTGTGTAATGATGGAAGGCACCATCTCGTCGTCCAACTTGTATTTATCTTCCCACACACTCGTCGCAATGCGTCGCGGATCCGTGGCGGGTCTAAACTCGGGCTCGACAACGAAAAACTCCTTGAAAGGATCAGAAAGCTCTCCATCGTAGATCCACAAGCGAAGCATATCGTAGAACGGCCTTGTGATATGTGCAAGAAGTTTTTCTGCGAAGGCGCAGACGAAAGGGTCACCATGAGAAGTCGAGAACCCATGGATCAAAGATATGAGTTGGCCACCTTTCTTGTCTAAATCATTGTCAGATTCAATTCTTCCTCCGTGAGTGGTAGAGACAGATAGAGACAGAGGGATTCAAGGATGCTTACTCTGTGCCTCCTCAACAATGAGACTCATCAAACGTAGCGCCATTGTCGCATCTCTTGTCCATACGGCGCACCGCTTCAGCGTAACACCACTTTTAGACGCGCTGTTGGAATTGTTGGGGTCCTCCGAGGCAGCCAATGCCCGCCGAATCTCTCCTTCCAAGGTTGCAATGAGGCCTAGGTAAGACCGAAGCTCATTCGAGAGAGCTGCACGTAGACTCTGGTTAAGAAGACCACCACTGTCATCTTCGACAAAAGCAGACAGCTTCCGATACAGTAGACATGGCTCGGCGATGGTATTTAGGAGTGAGATCATCGGGATAGGAAGCGACGGTGGCAATTTGATGACAGAAGCGGAGGTGAACTCGAGACTCGAAGAAGACAGGCCTTGCAGATTGAACGGAAGATCGCGCAGCAAGCCATGTTCAGCAGGTCGAGTCAAATTCTTCTGCGCGTCTGCAGTTGACGGGCGCTGAGCGGCTCCCTGCTCCTCCGCAGTAAAGGAACCTCGGGGGGTGTCATCCGCCTGGTCACGGGGAACCATTTGCTCTGGGAATCTCTCGGGCTCCAGGTCCGCGTCGTTCTCAAGTCGTTCAAGCCGTTCAGCTCGTTCCGGTCGTCGCAAGGATGCCTTCCGTGCCGGCAATTGCGACGCAGACGAGCTGATGGCCGGGCCTTCCTCGTCCCAATTATCAGCCATGCGAGGCCCGGTCCCTCGCCTCGGCCGCTGACCTTTCCAGAGCATATTTTGCAAATTATCAGGCTCCATCTGGGGACTCCGGCTCCTTTCCCCATCATCCACAAATTTCTCATTGTCATCCCGATTCGACAGCCGATACAGTAGGTAGAGGATGGCCCATTTCTGCGACAGCACCGGCTGGGTCAACAGACGCGAGTACATATTCGAGAACCGCACCGCCTTATCGGGGCTGGCGTTTTCCCGCAATAGCTTCCGCTTGATGAGATCCGGCGCATTGTTGATGTTCTCTCCGCCGGCCAAGCTTCCTCTGCGGTTTATTCCCAAGCCCGCCGCACCGGAGGGCGACGCCGAATCATTGGACGAGTTTGCGTAGGCATCGATAATGCGCCATGAGCGCTCGTGGCTCTCGCGATTCCGCTGGGTTTCGAGCGCGGCGAAGGTCTCGGTATCGTCGCCGTCGTGGCCAATGGCCGACAGCGGCAGCGGAGGGGAGAGTAATTCGACCAGCTGGTAAAGGGCCTCATCGACGCGACGTGGACGTGAGGGGTGTCGGGCAGACATCGTCGTTTCTTGGCTGCCCCGATTCGGGCTTCACTAAGCTCAAGTGAATAGCTTGTAAATTCCCTCGAGGTCGTTGGTTAGGTTAGGTAAAGCAAAAAGGTCGGAATGTGGAGCTTGTGTTGTAGGATTGTTAGGAGGGTGGTGTCTCATTAAAGAGGATCTGGGATTCACAAAGAACAAATGGAACAGCGCATGGCGCCCTGCGGCCTTTGCAACCCGGAAATATAAGTGATCGCATAGACTCACGAGTCCGTCCCTCGACCGCGCGTGGATGTTTTCTGTTTGCCTGGTTTGGGCTGTTTGAAGCCACCCGCGTCGTGCCAAGACTTTCCACCGTCAACGTCACTGGAATCTGCCGGAAGGAACTCTGGAACTACTCGAGTACGAGGCAGTCTCATGTCTATCTCAACCCACACTATGCACATTATTGATCTCATTCGTACGCATTGAATACATTGGAATTGCTACGGTTGGGAAAGTAGAAAATTGAAAACGTAATTCGATGGAAAGCCCCTGCATGCTCCATTCCTAGACGCCTAGAGACATGTTGACTTGTGCGAAGTATAAAAAAGACTGTTGTAAAAAGCAAAAAGCCACCATTACGCCACCCCGATTGAAAGGACCGCAGAAAAAAAAAAGATACAGGGGAAACGGGAAAGGAGGAAAAGCAAACTGTTCCGCGAATATCAAACAAACGAAGTGAAGTTGTCGCAGCCAATAGAACCTACCAAATTATAGAGAGAGAAAAGACGGTCACACAGGAAGGGAGAAAAGGACAAGTGTATAGTCCTCCAGAAATCCGAGCCTCTTGAAGGGGGGCCGGACATAAAAGACCTCCAGACCGGCACAAGACTCGAACGAAAAGAAGATGAAAGATAAAAGACAAGGGAGAAAAGAAAAGCAGCCGATAAGCTTTTGCGCCGAATGTGCACCTTCCGGTGATATCTCATGTCACACCATCAGATCCAGCCCGTGCGTTTTTGAAAATCGTATACATCATTAACACCAACCCATGCCAGGGCGCCCTATGAGAAAAGCCGAAGCTGAAGACGATCATAACGTGGTGACAGGTATCCAGTCAGTAAAGCTCAAGCCCAGGGCAGTGGCAGCTCCGTGCTGCGAGACAATGACCGACCAAGGCTGTAGCTTATACTGACTAAAAAGGACCAAGATCATGGCAATATTAGGATCGCGGTCTATTGGAAGTGTGTGCATTATCGTCGAACTCCTTGTGGCATGGGTGCGCCTGGTTGCATGCCCATGTTGTTGGGGATGTTGTATGGGTTGGGCTCGAATCCAGTTGACATTCCATTCATCATCAACGGACCGAGTCCCTGCGCTTGAGAGACTGGGCAATCCTTGTGAGCGAGGAGCAGGGTTTTCAGGTTGACGATTTCTTCGCGAAGCTGAGTCACCGTAGCAGTGAGAGCATCATTTTCGGAGGTGAACAGTTCAACCTTGGCCTGAAGATTGGCTAGCCACTGCTTCTTGCGCTGGCGACATTTGAGCGCAGCGACCCTGTTATTGCTCATGTGAGCACGAGTTACACCAGTATCTAGGACAAGATCCAGCACTTACCGGTTCCGCTCCAGGAAGTTCTTTCTCTTCTCTTCGTCAGTCATCTTCTTTGAATCACCTCCTCTCCGTTTTTCATCATCCTCATCGTCCGAGTCTGCGATATCAGAAGGAGGCTCAGGGCTACCAGAGCCCTGGCTAATCTTAGACTTCTTATTCGGTCCTTTAACAGGGGTATCCTCAGCTTTGCGCCGGTTGTTGACGGGACCGCCCGTTTTCGTGGCAGCGTTCTTCTTAGATTTCCCTTTCAAGGCGGGCTTGCTTTGTTCTGCTTGTAGATCCGAAGCGTCTCCGCTAGGCTCCCTGCCGGCGTTCGGGGCGCCGTTGGCAGCGTGAGATCCTCGCTTGTCAGCGCCGGGATCGCGGGCCTGTTCTTGACCTTGGTTGTTGTGCGAAGCGATTGATGACTGGTTTGGCACGGAAAACTGGTTCGGGTTTGCCTGTCCGCCTTTGGCCAACATAAAAAGGCCATTGGCCGCGTCTGTGGCGTCAGGGTGGTTTATATCCATAGCTGCGGTTTGCGCGCTTTGTTCTGGCTCAGTAGTAGGGTTGGATGTAGGACCATTCGCCCCGTTTTTCTTAGCAGCGAGTGCGGTGCGATGGAATTCGATGGTCGACGGAGTTGCGCCGCCACTTTGAAGCTGCTGCAGAAGCGCCTGAGAATTCGGGCTGGGCGCCGGGAACATAGACCCGCCACCACCAGGCGTTAGTCCCGTACGAAGCGAAGATTCGTTGGGAGTAGGGAAGCCTCTGCCAATACTATCGAAGTAATCATTAGAGCCGGTTGGCCCAGCTAGCATGGCAGGACTCAAGGGCCCCGAGCGCAACGAGTTAGACCAGTTGTAGCCCCCGGCGGCGGAGTTGCTGCCAGGCAGGGCAGGAGACGTGAGCGCGGCGACAGGAGGAAGGATCGACTTCCCGGGGGTCTCGCCAGTACCACCGTTACTACCGTTGCCGCCAAAGGACTGCTCGAAGGGGTTTGGTTCCAACGAGAACGGGTTGTGGATGGAGTTGAAGTAGTCAGGAGTGTCAGTAGCGGACGTTATGGCAGGTCGAGGAGGCGGCGCCAATGAGGTTTGCGTTTCATCGGCCTTTTGCTCCTTGGAGTCAGAAGGGGGCTTGATGTCTGCAAGACGGCACACAAGTCTGAGTCAGCGAACCAAGTATTAAGGTAAAGGTCGGGACGATGAGGTTCAAAGCGCGACAGCGAGATAGACTGTGCGGATGTATGTGACGATGACAGCGTTGCGATGGTGTTCCGACCGCGCGGTCAGGGATCAGACAGCAGAGCCCCATCGATGACGCCAATTGTGAGGTCATCCCGACGGCAGAACAGACAACATAAACATCTGGGAAGCAGTGGCGCGTGCGACCAACCCAGAAACAACATCAACACTATAAAAATGACAAGAGCACACCGAAGGATAATCATGACGAACGCACACAGGAAAAAATATAAAAAAGGTTCAAAGTATAAAAAAAGTATCGAAATACTGCGAAGAAAACACCAGCACAAGGGGATTCTACTAACCTTCGGCCTCCAACGCGTTCTTTTTCGAGTCCATTGGGGATGATTTACGAGTATGATTTGTTAAGTTGCTTGGAACTGAGGAAGCAACAGCGGCCGACATAATAATTGAGCCGGACGAGGGCGGTGGTATTAGAGGAAGGA
This sequence comes from Aspergillus affinis, assembly GCF_023601865.1. NCBI lineage: Eukaryota > Fungi > Ascomycota > Eurotiomycetes > Eurotiales > Aspergillaceae > Aspergillus > Aspergillus affinis. The sequence goes on from NW_026515821.1 coordinate 82,467, forward strand.
CGAAGTCGCAGGTGACCTGGAGCGAGGAGCGCGGTAGAAAAGAGGGCGAGGTAGCGAGAGAAAGGGAAAAAAAAAATTTGGAAAAAATAGCAGCGAGCGAGAGGAAATGTGGCAAAGACGAACAAATCAAACAGATGCTGGCGAACAAAATTAAGGGATACAGAAACAATATAGAAATGAAGCCAGAAGCATCGATCTTGGGGGCGAGACTTCACGAAATCGACTCGTAGCTCTCACACTCTGCACGGTATCAGAGAGAGTAACTGTGAAGGGAAGGGAGATGAGAAGTTGTGACGTAGTCGGGTTTAACAAGGAGATTTTAGGGGGGGGGGAAGAGGGGAGGCGGTCGAGTGTCGTGAGCTAAGCGTTTCCGACGGGCGAAGAACTCGACTCCTGTCACGCCAAAACTATGCAACCCTGGGTGAGTACAAATTCCCACGGCTCCCAGAGTGCAACCTCGACGGTGGAAAGGGAAAAAATCCTGATACTTTCCCACTCCTTGGATTCTGTTTCTGTTTCTTTCCTTTTTGGTTCTTATTTTCCCCCCTTTTTTTTTTACTATGGTGTGTTCTTTTTTTCTTTTTCTCTTCTTCTTATTCTTTTCTGGAATGCACCGTCTGGTAGTGTCTCGACGTTTTTCTCGACCTTCAAAACGGCCCTTATTTAATTTTTGGACAATTGTTTTTGATTTCTGTGTGTGCCGTCCTGATTTCTAATCGACCCCAGGAACTTAGGATGAGAGCGAAAGGGAAACAGGACCAATTGTACGAAGTAGGAGGAAATAAAATGGTAACAAAGGGGGATAAAAATCAAGGATGGAACGAATTATGCAGGCAGAGACAGGTCCTTACTTGCAAAAGTAGCCAGAAACTTTGGGGACGGTGGGTTCCTGGTATTACTTTTGGGCCAATGCCAATGACGCATGCGATCGTTAGATTGGAAGATGGAGGGTGGATCTGCGGCCAACCACTCGCCAAAATGAAAAAAAAAAAAAAAAAAAAAAAAAAAAAAATTGGAAAAATAACCTGATGGTCGAACAATAAGGCCATGGTATCTATGACTAATGCACTTTCCCCTACGCAGCAAAAATAAACTAACAAAAAGAGACAGACTGTGTACTCAGTAGAAGATATTAAATTCAATCCAGGATGTCCCTCATTATTGTCATCAGGAAAAGAAGAAGAAGAAAAACGATGGCTTCTACCCCATCTGGACTGTGCGACGGAAGAAAACGCGACCCCCCGTGGAAGGGCCGATGGATGAGATCACGGTGACGACGACAGGAACTTTTCCCTGGGCTGTCGGACCAGCCGGGTGGCCACTCGCAACAGGTTGCCGGCTCCACTGCAACCAGCCACTCACGGGCATCCTTCCGGCCCCCCGCCTGGATCTGCCGTCGAAGGCTAGAAGCAGTCGACACGAATCAGGGCGGTCAAGATGTCTGGTAGTACACGATACACGGTACATAGTACGGAGTAGTTCCTGGTTACTTGGTAAGTAGGAGAATATCCCCAATTCGGTGACTGCGAGCAAGTCCCGTTGCAGTTCATTGGTTTTATCTATCATATGGTCCATGATCATCCAGCAGGTTTTTAAGGGGGTGACTGGTTCCATCTCTCAGGGGGGTTGGTTGGTTCTCGGACAATTGACTGATACATTTCGACCCGATGCTGATTGGATCCGGCGGTGATGACGCAATGCTGCCGGGACGTTCGTCCCGTGGTCCGGCATCACGTGATGGCATCGGGCGAACTCTCGTTGGCAGCGAAGGACAGGGATGTTGGCCCTTTGGGGATTGCCACCGGAGATCGGCCACAATCTGGACGCTGAACCCTCCCGAACAGGCAGTAGCGTGATGCTCTTCCTAATCACCCGAGGACATGTGGCTAGACTCAGGAGTAGTCTTAGTCCTACTCCGCACTTCTGATAACCGCGGTGTACTCCCTATCGGTGTACGGAGTAGTTTGAGATAGATGCTGGCTGTCTCTTACTCCGTGCGATATACTCCGTGCTCAGCACGGTGTAGGGCCCGACAGCCTACTCCGGTCATGCTTCAATTCAGCCCTCCCGCGTCGTTTAATTCTACCTCATATATCTACTATACCTTTTCTATCAACTCTGTACATACACTGTAATCTCTGCTTCCTCCTTACCTTCTGCTGTCGAACAGGTGTCGGGCCATTGCCTTGATCAAATAGCTTACAGGATAACATTATTCAATCTAGACCAATCTTGAAGGGACGCCTAATCTCTAATTCTGCGCCAGACCATCCTGCCAAGAGCAACCAGGAGCATCAATGCTAATCCTAACATGGCAATTTCTCTCCATAGTCTGCATACACCGTACTCCACACACACTGTGGACATGTCCCCAAAGGTCTTGCACGAAGTTGTCGTACTGTCATCCCTTTCATTCGTAGAGGCAAATACATATCCCGGCAATATATCCCGGATATAGATAGAAGTGTGCATACGGAGTAGGCTTACGTGAGGACGGTACGACTGACCATGATCCCACCCCAGATCCAACGAGTGGCCTATCTCCAAGACATCGGATCACTAGCTGGACTTTCTTGGCCACAATTATCTAGTATCATCAAATTTGTTGCGGGTAACTTCACGGAGTATAATAGTTTTATTATCTATGCCCTATGGGGTATATTTAGCTTCGCTTTTGAACCCCACTGTGAATGACCCTTCAAACACTGTATGCACCAGACGTTATGTCAATTTGTTATAACAACCAAATAGTCCTAAATGTACGTCTCTTGAGACCCTTCATGAGAATTCCTAGGATCTTCGCTGTATGAGGATATAGATTCGAGCCGAGACAGATCAAATCTCCCACTTGCTTCAGGCACCACAGAAGCTATAAATAGCTGGCTGGCTGGAATAATCTCAAGTCAAACTTTAAATAATCCCCTAAAAGACCCTTAATGTAGAATGATACCACCGTGCATAATGCAGTCCATCCAAAACTATATATATTCCTGTCATCCCTGCCCTGACATCGCCGTTTATTTTAGCTTAATCGCCCAAACAATCCTTCGGTCGCAGACTACTACCAGTGCTAAAAAGCAACAACATACATTGAAACCACACCAGCCCAAAAGGGAGCCCGCACCAGAGTCATGTGGCGCGCACCATGCAAGGCTGACCCTGTGTCACTGTTACCTCACCGTTAGCTTACGTTGATGCCTAAATAGACTGCCTATTAAATACTTTCCAGGGTGAATAATGAGCCTCATCTTTTACACACATCATCATAACCGGCTGGGAACAGCGGTAGAGGTCGCATAATGGCATCCAGCATGGACTCTTCCTTTGGGAAGTTCTTCTACCTTTCCTCATTTGCCGTGGGATCGTTCATCGCGAAGGCCCTCTTCGATCAATACGGCACTCTTCCGCTGCACCTCTTCTACTCCAGCATTGAAGTTCATTCCTACGACGAGGCATACAACTACCTCATGTACTGGCTGACGAAGCAGCGATTCAACGAAAAGAAGCGCCACCTGATTGCCAGCACATCCCTCACGAGCGGTCAGCCAGATTGGTACAACGAAAAAGCCAACGAGGAAGGGGGCGTGGACGACTTTGATCCGGACGATACCATCGACGACGCCAAATGGAGGGCGTCATTTGCCAATACTCGTCCGCTGTTATGGATGCCGTCGACCGGCACGCATTGGTTCAAATTCATGGGTCGGCATCTGGCGCTGACTCGCGAAGTGGAGGAACACAACGCCATGATGTACACGCGCACCGAGAAATTGCGGATCTCGTGTCTGGGATGGGACGCCTCGGCCTTGAAGCAGTTGATGCTGGAGGCCCGGGTGGAGTTCTCGCAAAAGGAAAAAGGCAAGACCGTCATCTACCGCGGTTCGAAGAGAGCGTACGATAATGAATTCACCTGGATACGATCGATCTCCCGTCCCGCGAGACCGCTGTCCACGGTCTTGCTGGAGGGGGGGGAAAAGCATGCCTTTCTGCAGGATGTGCAGCAGTATTTGCACCCGGCGACGATGAGATGGTACAGCGATCGCGGCATTCCGTATCGGCGAGGTTACTTGTTCTATGGCCCGCCGGGCACCGGTAAATCGAGTCTCGCGTTTGCGGCGGCTGGCTTTCTCGGATTGAATGTGTACATCCTGAACTTGAACTCGCAGCAGCTCACCGAAGACGCGCTCGCCCAGCTGTTCCAGGACCTGCCGCGACGATGCCTCGTGCTTCTTGAAGACATCGACTCTAACGAAGTCACGAATCGTCGCACCGCGGAGACTTCAAAGAAGCGAAAGGGGAAGAGCAGTATATCGCTATCGGCCTTGCTGAACATCATCGACGGCGTGGCCGCCCAAGAAGGCCGCGCGCTGATCATGACCACGAACCACCACGAACATCTCGATCCGGCCCTTGTCCGACCCGGTCGCGTCGACTATCAGCTCGAGTTCAAGCTTGCCAGTCGTCATCTCGCAAGGGAGATGTTCCAAAATATCTTTAATGAGCCACAAACAAACATCGACATGGACTACGAGGACAGTCGGATTGAGATTGTCGCGGCTACCGAGTCAAAGGAATTTATTGTCTGGGACTCTTCAAGTTCTTCAGCTACAGACATCGAGGACCTTGCCATAGCTTTCAGCGAGAAGATACCAGAACACACGTTCTCTCCGGCTGAGATCCAGGGCTTTCTGCTTCGGCATAAGAGCTCTCCGGAGGACGCTGTTGCGAATGTTGAGGCATGGGTACGTAAGACGCTAGACGAGAAGGAGCAGCAGGGTCTTGAAGACGTGCATGAGTCAGAGGAAGTAGATACCAAGACAGACGAAGATCAAGCGGAACCGCATAGCGACGAGAACGAATCGGATCAAGAATCATCTGAAGATGAAGAAACTGATCAGATCAAGAAGATAATCCAATGAACAAGGCGCTAGTCTCCATCTCTTTATACTTAATTCAAAATACCAGTCAGTAAACTCATCATACATTTCGATTCTTTCAGTCTTAATGTAAACCTCACATCAGTTCGTATTCTATATAATGCCTAGACTGTAGCAATAGCGAAGTTCATGCGACATCCAAAAGTTAGAAAAGGAAGACTCGCAAAGTCACCGCAATGAGCCTCCCTCCAATCCTCCTGGTTAACAGCCATCACGATCCCCGATAAGTCGAATAGTTCCACGGTCCCAAGAGCACCGGAACATGATAATGCCGCCAGCCCTCCTCCCCTTCGCGACCCCTGCCTTTCACGGTGAATTTCACCTCCACCTCAGGCCAGAAGCTCTCGACCCCCTGTGCCTCATACCACGGGCCGACGTCGAACCGAACGGACCAATTCGTCTTGCTGTCCGCGGCCGGCAGGGCGGACAGAATGGCGGGAACGGTCGTCGAGGTCGCCGCTTCAGGCGTCCAGTTCTTCACCCGTCCATCTGCGTCGGTGGTGGCGCGGAAACTGGCCGGGCTGGCCTGGCCGGTCGACGCACCGGGTAGTTGAGTCAACGTCACCGGGAGATTTGCCGCGGGCGTGCCCGTCAGCGTGTTCAGGACATGGCAGGTGATCGGATCGCGAGACATTGGAGACAAGGAAGTCGTGGTGGTGGAGGACACGCTCGTTGGTGTAGATGATGACGAGGAGCTAGATGATGAAAGAAGCTGGTTCTGGTAGAGGCCTAGTCGGTCTGTGATTCTTCCCAATTGCTCGCTCGACGGGCTTCTTGACCCAAAGTCCATCAAGGAGTAAGTAGAACGGAGAAGGGTAAGGGACAGTGGGAGAGGGTTCAAGAAAGAAATTCAAGAAATGGAAGAAGATTGAATTAGCTGTGGGAAAAATTGACCTCTGGAATGTAGGTCCGTGGGCCCTTTTTCTATCTCCGCTCCTGATGCATCGGAGGACCCCGATGAGCTGCTCAATCACTCCGGAGTATACCTGCGGTGGGGCAGCAGTTCTGATAACCGGTGTCTGTGTCCCTTACGTTGCTGGATCCGGGACTGTAGGTGTTGTGGAAATGTGTCAGAGTTTAGATGAAGGTATTCGGACCCTCATAGGATCATCTTCTCGACCTTGCAATCGGAATGATGAAGGATGAGATCGCCAGCGATGATAGAGGGATGACATCGCGTGGTCGCCTCAGGCAGTCAGCCCCGCACGTGCCTCTAGGGAACGGCGGCCTTCCCACACAAGCGTCGGGGGGATCTGGCTTCAGCCCGATTGTCGCATCGCGTTTGACCGACGACATACTCTGAAACCTTCTGTCATTTGTACAAGGCGGTGGTGAATCTACCAAATCTATTTGCTGGTGACTTCCAAGCGACAAACGGTCGATCTTCCGGAAGCTTCTAAAACTTTGGGACTTGCGGGGAATAAATACGTGGTAAATCTATCACCCTCTGAGACTAACTCCGGGGAATCTCTTTCTTTCATTGAAGCTCAGAGAAAGCTGACTTTTCCCGCAACGCAACAGTTGATCCGACCTTTGAAAATGTCCTCTACCGCCGTCGTGCAGAGCGACGATCTCATGGAGCCGTCGCTCCAGACGATTGTCAACCAAGACACCCTCCGCTGGATTTTTGTTGGTGGTAAGGGAGGTGTGGGCAAGACGACAACGTCGTGCTCTCTCGCTATTCAACTCGCCAAGGCCCGCAAGTCGGTTTTGCTTATCTCGACCGATCCCGCGCACAACCTGAGCGATGCGTTCGGCCAGAAGTTTGGAAAGGAAGCCCGGCTGGTGGATGGATACACGAACCTCAGTGCTATGGAGATCGACCCGAATGGCAGCATCCAGGATCTGCTGGCCAGCGGTGAAGGGCAAGGCGACGACCCTCTGGCTGGATTGGGTGTTGGAAACATGATGCAGGATCTAGCGTTCAGTGTACGGTGTCCCCTGACCGGTGACAAGGAAGCCGGCCATTCCTGCGGTCACCAATTACGACCAACTTGGCTAACAGGCGTTAGATCCCCGGTGTCGACGAGGCCATGTCTTTCGCTGAGGTCTTGAAACAAGTCAAGTCCTTGTCTTACGAGGTTATTGTCTTCGATACTGCCCCGACTGGTCACACGCTTCGCTTCCTCCAATTCCCCACAGTGCTCGAGAAAGCTCTTGCGAAGCTCTCTCAACTGTCCACTCAGTTTGGACCGATGTTGAACTCTATCCTTGGATCTCGGGGTGGCCTCCCGGGTGGTCAGAACATTGACGAGATTTTGCAGAAGATGGAATCTCTGCGGGAGACAATCAGCGAAGTCAACACGCAGTTTAAGAACCCCGACCTCACTACCTTCGTGTGTGTTTGCATTGCCGAGTTCCTGTCCCTCTACGAGACCGAGCGTATGATCCAGGAATTGACGAGCTACAACATCGATACACACTCTATTGTGGTCAACCAGCTCCTGTTCCCCAAGCAAGGAAGTGAATGTGACCAGTGCAATGCCCGAAGGAAGATGCAGAAGAAATACCTCGAGCAGATCGAGGAGCTTTACGAAGATTTCAACGTCGTCAGGATGCCTTTGCTTGTCGAGGAAGTCCGAGGAAAGGAGAAATTGGAAAAGTCAGCCATCCATCCATAATTGCCGAGATGATTTTGATTGCTAACCTCTTCCACAGATTCAGCGACATGCTTGTACATCCGTATGTTCCTCCCCAGTAAGGCGGTGGTGGCTCTGTGAAATAATAGTATCGTTAAGGGGTGTTCGGTGAATGCTATTGGGATGAATTATGAAAAAGAAATAGACAATAATACACGGAGCATTTTTTTTGATCCTCCATTTGGTTATGTCGATCCTTGGGAGCTTTAATCTTGTTTATTTTTTTGGCTATTCTTTCTTTTCCGGCCTCAGGTTTCAGGCTGCTAGATTGCCTTAGCCTTTTCTTCCGTCTTTCGCCCTGCTTCTTCGTCCTTTCCACGTCTCATGCACTCCTTGTTATCTTCGACTTTGCCCCCGCGCCTCACTCTCGCCTCCTCGAGGCTTTTGACATTCGTATGAACGAAGCTAGTCAGCTGAAACTTTATCCATCAGGGCTGCTTTCCGACTCCAGTGGGTCCCGCCTAAGGAAACAATCCGTCTCGCACTCTATCTGAATATTTCTTCCCGTCGATCAGATCAATATGTTGCGAATTTGACCTCTCACATGCAGCAGGTTCTCCATACGCGGCGATCCTGCTCCAATGCAACGAAAAATGCCTGACAGTGGTATCTTTTTGGTAGTCCTCTGTTTGCTTCCTGACTCGGACACGCTGGGTCACTAGGCATACCTGCGGTCCAACAGCCACCATGGCCGATCAACCAAGCTTCGAGGTCGATTAACCTGCTTTATTGCGAGTCAGGAGAAGTTTGCTTCTCTCGGGCTCCGCTTAGGGGTTCTTTCGTCTTCTACTATGGAGTACAGTTACGCTCGAAAGGCGTGGCGTATCCTCCCAAATAGGGGAGTGGGATCACTTGCAATTGAACCAAGATGGTAACTATCCTCCAGACTCATCTAAGTGCTTCGACATAATTCCCACGAGCGCTCAAGGTCACCGAACAGTCGCCTCACATTCGAGCCCCTAGAAGGGGAAAGCGCCGACAATCGGTCATTCTATTACATTCCACGCAGACATGCAGATCTACTATAACGGCTGAATCAGTCTAGACCGTCCCACGCCAGCGAATTTCCCGCTACATCACGGACGTGCCATCGTCCTTCCCAAATCCCATCGACACCTCGCTCTTTAGATGGACATTATGCAGCGCCGGTAGCAAGGCTTGCTCGAGCCTGCGGAGGGGACATCACAAAGTCGAGCATGGTGGATGCAAAGTTATTTTTCGCAAACGCACCTATGGTCAGCCTTGGTTACGGGACTCGAGGCAGATATCGTAAGTTCTTGCAGCCAGCGGTCCATTCTGAAGCAAAAAAAGCTTTTCTGGTCTGGTTTGAGAGTAAGCGTCACCGTCCATTGGCTGCGCAATTTAAAACAAGACCAAAGGGACTTGCACCCCCGCGGCAGGACACAAAGTACAGGTGTCTGGATTCCAAAGACAACTGTGTCGTAGCTAACGCATCTATGGAAAAATCTGGTAGTCCTTATACCGTGCGTGTCTATCTAAGAATAGACATGCAAATTCGCGAGTCGTTGTGGGTGTCCGGAGCGATTTATTTACCCCCCCGAGAGGCAATGACAGTCGGTAAAAAATTACATGAATGGAAAAGACAAGAGGAAATAGGAAAAGGAAAAAGGAAAAGGAAAAAGGAAAAGAAAGTCGTTGCGACGCTGACAGGATTCCGACCGAATATACTTAGCGTTCGTCAGACACTCACACAATCAATACTGGAGGGGCCAAAAAAAGAAAAGAGAACAGAAAGAGAAACCCCTGTGTGTCTTCGCTATCGCTCCGGCTCCATGCAGACGTATGTCCGGGGATCTTTTAGGATCTCGAGATGCATGAAATCTGGACTCAAGGAAAACACATTTAATCTAGGAGATTGAGGACATGCAGGTGATTACGAAGAGAGGTTCCTTCGACGTTCAGCCCATGGAGCCACGCCATCATCAGGCCAATCCTCGCGGGCTGCATGTTCACCGCAGCATCAGCCAAGACTGGGAAGAGGACAGGAGGACAGGAACGATAATTCCGGGCGCATCAGAGTCGGACGTATTGGCATTTCCTTTCGGCAGCGTCGATTTGTGGACGCTACTAGTCTCTGTCGAGGTCAAGCCTCACTTTTCCCCGTGCGAAAGGGTTGGATGAAAGAGTGAGGCGGTTTCGCCGGGATCCGACATAAACAGCAGCCAAAATGGTCTTCCAGCCGGTTCCTTCTCCTCCTTAACGGGGTCTTCCATGGCATATTTGGTTCTCTGAGGTGTGGTCGAGTCAGGAAACTTTCTTCCTGGCTTGTTCTATGGGGGTTTACTCATCCTGAAGCGTCGGCCGTCTCCAGCTAATTAGTGGACCAGCATATAGGCTTCCAGATCTTCATAACGGCACATCCACATACAGTGACAACCTTATTGTCGTTATTTCAGGTTCGTTAGTGGTCTCCTTGCGTGAACAGTACCAGGATGGATATTTATACTTCTTAGTCTCTCGTAGATGCTCGTTTACAGCTAGGGCTATCATCGTTGTGGCACCCTTCTTCCTATCACGTCTCAATACATCTATATAGATAATACACCTGTTAGGCCAATCAATCAACCCAAGCCTTATCGCGTCAATGAAGATGTCCCAAGTTCAGCAATACTGGCTGCCAGGATACGGTCTCTCTCGACACATTGTGCTTGGACACATACAGTATTTTCTAGGCCCATCTGCCTCGGTCAGACCCTATACTTACCAGGTACATACAATCCACCAAGTCGGCTCCACGTAGGGCATGGAGAAGGAAAAAGTCCCTAACAATCGATTTTCCCTATTTGAAGGGACGTGAAGGTTACCTCATCGTGGGCGTACCTCTTACTCGGGTCTCTGCCCCTTTCCCATCATCCCATGGCAATAGCCAGATAGATATCTGATCTATGGACATCATTGTGGACCAACATCGCTGACCCATCATGGTATAGGAACAAATCGATGACCTCGCAGTGATGTCCCGAGAATACGAACGACAGGAATCTCTTCGCATGGCCGGTGATTCTATCGTCGATCGCTCCAGCAGGCAATCAGAGCCATACATCAATGAGATCGTGCCGGTTCGAAACCCAGGTCGACGATGTGCTGTTGAAAACGAATCTCGACGAGGGCGATGATATACCTACCATTTCTCCTCTCTCTATTTCTCATTTTTTCCCTTCTCCCTTTCGTCTGCTTCTATCCTTCTCTTTTCTCCCTTTCTCCTTTTCTTTGCTCTTCTCTCCAAACCAACGATATCCCCATGTTCACGTTGAGCGTTCTCGTATATGTGATTCCTCCTCCAAGGGAGCTGCTAGGAGAAATAAGTTGGCTCTCATTTTTTCCCCGTTCATATTCCCTTTGTCAATGTCAGTGAATATATCCCAATAAGCTAAGCTAGCTACATTATTCCTTTTTCTTTGCTTTACTTCTTTCTCATTTGTCATTCCCTCCCCCCATACCTTTACTCAGAGTGTCCTGTTTCAACAGCAGATTCGATACTATAGTACTACATACAATTCCCGATTCCGAAAGAGGAATGGAATCTTAAAGTTTGAAAAAGTAGAATCTGATTCATTCGGTTCCGGTTTTGATTTGATTGATTTAGTTTGTTTTGATCACACCTCGGTTCTGCTGGTTCATGGTCTATATGTCTCTGTCTTCACAACCCATCGTTATCAGCGCTGTTTTTTAGACGCAAAGAAAGAGAGCAAGTAAATTATGTCCGATTCATCATCATCATTATGTATACTGCATAGACTGGACCGGCACATAGCGAGGTACTTGATTGTCGATATAAACCACCATCGAAGTACGAGGAAAAGAAATACAACAATTAAACAAAGACGGAAGGAAAAGGAAGAAAAATTAGACCAGAACTGTATTTTTCAAATACTCTAATATGTAGAAACAATCTTATAGACTATCTCGACCAAAGGATCAAGAACATAACAATAAAGCCAGAAGATAAAAAGCAAAGAGAAAGCCTCAGGTTTCAGATAAATTTCCACTCGTCTCTATAGATCATTCGTAACAGCATAGACTAATCAACAATCAATCAATCAATCAATCAATCAACCACGTGGGAAAAAGAAAGAAAGCTTTTATATCATAGGCAGAGAACCATCGAAGGCGGAGAAAGGAGAACAGCCAAAGAAACAATCATTGGATCCAATATGATCGCTCGCCTTTCTCTTCCCTCTTCGGAGAAATTCTTTCCATTATCTTTCCCTCCTTTTCCTTTTTTTTCTTTCCCAAAAACATACGTATTTTCATCATCTCACAAGGTTTGGTTTAGAAGACGTCGACCAAACCGTGTGTGGCATCAAGACAGATAAAATTGAGAGAAACAGAAAAGGGGGTAGGTAAAAGGAGAAAATGGAAGGGGGAAAATAAAATAAAATATGAAAAAAAAAAGAAATAGGATAAGTCGAATAAAGCATAAATAAATTGTGGAACCACCTAAAAACGCCAGCCTGATGCCACTCTGCTTGGTCCCATCACTTTCTCATCAAGCAAAGCCCGCAATTGCAAATCCACGGGGAATACTAATAGGAACAGAACCGACAGGAGAACGGAAAAAGACGCATCTTTTGAATTCGGAAACCCAATGGGATATGGAATCTTGTTTGTATTTTCATGATTTTTTTATTTGGCAACGGCGGCACTGCAGAAGAAAACCGAATTAGTTAAACTCAACCGGAAAATCATTCGTATTGACTGGATTTGAACGAACCTGAGAACCTGCGTCCGGAAGAAGGCACCCTTCGTCTTCTCAATGACCTGCTGGTACACTGACTGAGGAGGGTGGTTCATAATCACTGTGCCCTGCTTGTAGTCGATCTTAGCATCCACGCGGGTGTCGCGGATCAGGTTGACGATCCACTTCTCGCCCTCGTCCTGGTTCAGACCCAACCGGGTAGAAAGGTCCCTGAAAGAACAAAACATTAGCTTGGCTCATACAATCAAACAGTATCCGCATAGTTCAAGGAACATACTTGATGTCGATCCGTTGGTGGATCTTGCAGTAGCTCTCAGAGATCAGGTGGCGGGCAGCCTCCACAAAGGCATCGGCGGCGGACACCAGGAAGAAATCGCTGCGCAGCACATCCTCGGCCTCACCCAGCTTCTTCTGAGCCTCCTCGAAGTCGAAGTCGACGTACAGCGCCTTGACGAAGTCGGTGATGGGGTCGGTGTATTCGTAGCCCTCCTGGCGGACAATCCGGATGAGATCCTTCAGCTGCTTCTGGTACATGTTGCTGTTCTTGTGGACACGGGTACGGTTGGTGATGACGCCGGCGGCCAGGTATCGCAGAATCCAAGGGCAGCTGGTCTGGATGGTGTTGATGTAGGCGGGAGAGAAGAAAAGGTCGGTCAGGACATCGCGGGCGGGATCATGGTTGAAGTAGGGGAAGAGAGACCAGTGGATGAGCCAAGAGCGGTTCTGCAGCTGAGCCAGGGGGTTGCTGAATAGTCGGGTTTCAATGGATTCCTTGACCTTCTGGACCTCCTCCATCGCACCGTCCCAGCTGGTGGTCAGGATCTCCGAGGCTAGCTTACCCCATGTGGCCGACGCAACTTTGTCGTTGTCGGTGGAGAGAACTCGGAACTGATAGAGTAGCTCCGCCGCGTTACCGTAGCTACCGCAGCTGTACTGGAACCGGCCGTAGTCGTACAGGCTGTTGACCATCTCGGTCGTGACGCCGTGCTGTTCCTCGAGGAACTTCAAGTTGGCAGCCTTGTCGCTGCGCAGGTTGCTCACGACGCTCTCGTCCTGCAGCAGATCGGTGATCTTGGCGCTTTCGTCCTGGTAGTGTTGCAACTTGGCGAGAACCTCCTCTCTCTTCTTCACAAACTCGTCGGGGATCGTGTCGGAGTCGTTGATTTGCTGCCACAGGTTGGCGACGTAGTCGGTCATGTTGGTGTGCTTGAGCAGTTCATATTTCGCCCGAACGACCTCCTTGTCGTCATCCTGGCCGGAGCTAAATTCGAGGAGGGGGAAAACCAGATGGCGGTCGAGATAGGGGATCAACTTGGGCAGGAGGTCATATTGGTCGGCGATTTCTTCCGCAGTCTTGGGGGGGTGAGCGGTGAGCAAAGACTCAGCGGAAGGGGGGGCGTTGGCTGCCATAATGAACAGCTTCTATGGAGAGGAGGGGGAAAAGAGGAGGGAGGGGAGATCAAAGGGCGTCAAAAACAAGAAGGACGTGGATACGCAAACCAGAGTCTTTCTCAGTGTGCGGCGATGCGAAAATGTGGGCGGGAGGGCTGGTCGAGGCGCTAGACCCGACCGGGACTAGGGGCAGGTCTCCGCGCAAAGAAGATCCGGAAAGCCTCAAAGTCAGTCAGTCCATGTCGCTTTTTCTCGCCCGGCCTCTCCTCATCGCTCTTCCCCCTCCCCTCCTCTCCTCCCCCGCGCCGTCTCTTCCCTTCCCTTGCCTGGTCCGGGTTCTCGTCCTTAGTCGACCCTTTTAATATCCATGGCGTCTTTCCTACAGTGCCGTCCGGTCCTGTCGGCTGTTCGCAAGCAGTCGACAGCTGTGCCGCTCTATCTACAAAGCTCTTCACAGTCCATGCTTTTGCGTTCAGGGACATGTAGCTCCTTCTCTTCACTATCTTCCTCGCCGAGTTTGATCAACTCCCGTAAGTAGAAGCTATTCGTTTGCCTCGAATTCTCCATCGCGAATCCCGTATCACGTCCTGCTATTCCGTGTTTCAGGAACCAACGGAAGACACGGAAACAACGCGAAAAACTGGATGAGAACATGACAGAAATCCCATACTGACCCATCTACAGAAAATCCTCGTCGAAGCCTCCCTTCTGCCATCCCCACACAACAATCCCGAACCTTCTTGGTACAATTCAGACGTCAAGCCCAGTCCCTGAAAGAGAACTTCCCTTCGAAATCTCCGGCCGATTTGCAACTCACCAACCTCCCCTACTTCATCCGTCGCACACCCTCCAACCAACTCCCTGTGTACTTGGTCACCAAGGCCGGCGGTACCAAGCAGCAGACGAAGCTCCAGAAAACTGAAGGCGACCTGGATGCGTTGAGGAGTGACCTGGCACAGTTTTTGGGACTTGAGTCTGGCGACCCTAATGCTCCCCAGAGCCCCGATGTTACCATCAACCGTCTGACTGGGCACATTCTGGTCAAGGTATGCGGCCATCCTTCCCCACCCCTGAGCGCTTATTCTCAAACCCGTTCCGTGCGGCTAACGGATCGTATGACAGGGCTGGCGGAAACCTGAAATCCAGCAGTTCCTGTTGCAGCGCAACTTCTAAACACCATAATCGAAGGAACGGCTCCATCTATGACCATTTGACCTCATAATTCCATCGATCTTTCGCAACTACCTTCAAAACGTCGATTTTCCATCTCCCTAAAAAACAAACAAAGGCAACGAACGAGAGGCATAATGTCTTAGTCATACCAAAACATCACACACCAGCGATGGGCCAAAGACTCTCACCAAGGTTAAAAAGGACGGCAGGAAAAGAAGAACCAAGGACGAGAAACTAAGAGGGGATAAGCCGCAAAGTTGAAGCTATTGGGCCAGCTATTGAGAACTCCATCGATAATTCTTTTTCTCTTCTCTACCATTCTCATTTATTGTGTATTATTTTTTCTCTTGTGTCGGTGTTCTGCTGCTTTTCTTCAGTCTCATTCGTGTTGTCGGGGAGGTGTTGACTGGCTTTCTGCACTCTGGCATTTCCTCCTTTTTCTTTCTCATTTCTCTGATCTCATCTCTGCTGCTCTTGTCGCGCGACTCTCTGTATCCTGTACATGTCCAATGACTTTACGGTTGCTTTTGTGCTAATTCTGTGGCTAATATCGACAATTGATCTGGTTTTAATGGGCGAAGAAACTATGCCAGGCGTGTAATCAAGGTTTCCAACCAATCGTATCTGCTAGACATTCCCGTCCGTCGCTACTGTTATGCTCTAGTCTTAATTCTCCAGAATTCAATTTGATATATTCATATCAAGTCTATCCATTAAACCGCTGGAAGGGATACTCCATGAGTCGGACCCAAAGGAGCACCATATCAGCAGTCTCCAAATGGATGCATGAGAACTGCGGATGAAGAAGTCGCAAGATAGCGAAAGAGTCCAAGAAAATCAGAGATATGTATCAGGATATGAAATTTACCCATTTAGACATCATGCATGATCTTGCGCCCGAGGGTATTGAGCATTGTACAAGGAGTGATAACCACGATGATACACAATGTTCACGCCTCTCGTAATCTTCCCACCGGCGCCGGCCACGAAAAAAAAAAGGACGTAAACCAAGAAATAAACTGAAAGGAAAATTGTAAATAAATAGTTTAATCAATGTGAATAGAAGACATGACAGAAGCAAACATCAACAAGGCATCTTGGGAGAGGTGTAAGATCTTCGCCTTCGCTAGAAGTAACCAAAATGAGAAAGAGTTTGTAAAAAGATGAACCAACTATAACCAAACCATTCCAGATCACTCCGCCAACCGCGCATATGTTATTAACTGCCGAACAACGCCGGGATCCACATTCGGCATCAGCAGGGCCCCGAGTAAGCTTTCTTTCTTGGGGATGATTCCGGAAGGAAATCGCAGGGCACAGTTCGTATCAACATGTATTGACTTCTCGGCCAGTCGCCGTAGAATACCTAAGCCCCGGTTGATAATCGAGCCATAGGCGGAAGCTTCGGCTTCGGCTTGTCCCCTTGCGGCATGGGACTGGCGGGTATTGGTCTGGGTGGGAGGAACACGTTCCGTACTTAATAGGCAAGACAGTCGAAGCAGATGTATAGCAAACCCATCGATAGATTCAAGCCATGCTTTGGCAATGGTCCCGTCAGCGAACCCACTGAGGATATCCGCAGCCAATAGCCCTTGCATGAGGAATACTTTGCGAGCATCAGCTATAGCAAGAGGCTTCCGAGGCTGATCGGGAACTGGACAAATGGCAAGCGCAAATGACCGTGTGAGTAGCTCCATCTGAGGGCTTCCTCCACCATCACCAACAAATATCGTTCTGAAAAACGTTCGGTTGGGTTCATCTCGGGCCAGTAGCTTTGCTAAGCTATCCACTGCCGCGGGAGTGTATTTGTGAATGGATGGGTTGTATGCCGTGAACATGACACCCTCCGGTCCCAATGTCGGACCTGGAAATGGCGCAAAGGATAAGAGGAAATGTAGAAGGCAAAGTGCCTCTTCCTTGCTCGGTAACTGAACCGTATGGGCCAAGTTACTTAGATAAATCACTGTGTCCTTCATAAAGTCCAACGTATTTTGGTGAGTTCGCAGGAGCATGTTTCGGGTTCCCAGATAGCGGATGATGGTAGAAATAAACTGTATAACGGGAGGTGTTGAGAGAATTCCAAAGTTGGACTCGGTGAATGAAAAGTTGCGCAGAATGGTTGTAATGCAAATGAGTCTATCCACAGCTCGATCTAGCTCATATTCAAGACTTCCAAATTCAGGAGTATCCGCCAGGGATGTCCACTCTGATTGGCACCCTCGGGTGATCTCTTCATAGGAGGGAAGCAGCATCATATCTGAGACCTCGGCAGCATGTTCAGCAAGAAACTCGGTCTGATCTTCTGCACATTCGATCAAGCTTTCGACTAGGTCATCGCAGTTGTCCAACGAAATCTGAATCGCCGGTTCGCAAGAGATAGATGCCAGAGTATCTAGTGCCATGCGCATCTCCGCATGCATTCCAGATTTAATACTCATTGTGAGTGCATGGATATCAATGACACCAAGTTCCGCAAACGAAGGAACGTTGGGTTTTAGCCTTGAGATATCTTCCCCAAGCTGATACATTTCATCCACGGCAATCGGTCCATGCAGATTGTTTTCCGGTAGGACCATAGGCTTGAAAGGATCCTCGATGGGTTGCTTCAAAGGCATATTGGAAGATTGCTCAAATTGTTCGCCGGGTTTTCCCGGCACGGGTACAGAGCCCTTCCCGGATTGCGCAGGAGACTGCGCCGGTACTTGTCCGGTAGGGTCATGTGGCGTGGCTGGCGGTTGAGACTGGCGGGGAACGCTGAGTCGATGTTGAGGCTGTTGTTTGTTCGGACCTTTGACCGGCGTCGGGGTTGCGAAACCGTTTGAGGCGCTGTTCTGTACACTGCTGGATACCGAGGCGGTACTAGGAGAGGGGTGGCCCATCTGCTGCGGAGTCTCAAACGCCTGTGGGGGTTTGACAGCGGGCGACTGGAATTGCATCCCGGGTTGATCGGTGGGCTGACGAGGTAGTGACGTCTGCTGCTGCATCTGATCTGCGAATTGTTTCTGCTGTGTATTGAGAAACGCCTGCTCGTAAGCAGCGAGATTTCGCTGGTAGTGGTCACGAATTTCTTGCACGGCCATTGGAAATTGCATCGGTGGGAACTGGAGTTGTTGGGCGATAACGGACCACATGTTCGTGGCCGATATCTTCTTAGACCCGCCTAATTTCATGACAGTGGCGTAAAGCTGTACCAAATGGATTGGACGACCGCATACAATCGGGTTTAGGTCAAGAGGCATATTCCGCGACATCATGAACTTCTGCAAGGACCTCATGAACCCTTCAGGATTGGGAGGTTTTGACATGGTTTGCTGCATCTGTCGGATGGCCGCCATCTGTTGGGGGTTTGCCATTGCGTTCATCCCCGCGGCAACAGGGCGCCCAGCCATCGCTGGGTTCATGTTCATCGGCCGGCCTTGATTTTGCATTTGCATAGCATGTATTCGCTGCTGTTGCTGTTGAGCGGCCATTGCCTGCTGGTATCCCTGTGGCATGCCACCGAAATGCGCTTGCATTGGGGCTTGGACCGCCGCGGACGACATGGCGCCGGCCGGCGAAAACTGCGGCCCCATGCCCTGAGGAAATGGCTGACCGGGCATGAACGAATTGTTCTGTGGCGTGTTCACCCTGCTCGGGTGATCCGGTTGCGACGGCGACATCTGCTGGCCAATATGGGGACCCGCGGGCGAAAATGGGCTAGGAGAAGCCGTTCCCATCCTTTGCACGCCATGTTGGTCGAAGTCCTGCATAATCGGAGACTGGGTGACATTTGGGGTGGCTCCTTGCGGCAGATGTTGATACTGGGCCGGGTGCGGAGCAAACTGCGGAGTCCCGTTCGCCGGTCCTTGGTATCCTGGGAAAGGGACTTGGTGAGGTGTTTGCGATCGCGACGCAGCAATCCCGCCCGGTGCCTGTCTGGGAGACATGGAGATGCCATCCTCCGGCCGAGGCCTTTTGGACGGAATCACCTGATTAGGGTTGTGGAAGCCGGGAGAGGCATTTCGCGGCACGCCGTTGAACATGCGTTGGAATTGGTTAGGGTCGGGAGTGGGGGATGCATGGAGAAATGCTGTTGAAGGATCAATGGTCGCCTGATGAAAAGCACCATTATCATGGCTGGGAAGATTCGAGCCGTCGGCTAGCCAGGCATTCATGTCGTGTGGTTTTACCAACCCATCTGCAGGTTTAGGAGAGCTGTCAGAAATTGTGACACACACCAGGGTTGAACGGTCAATATACGATCGACACAAATCGATGCATAAAACCCATTATCCCAGAAGCAACAAGAGAGCACGCTGAGAATGGATGGAATGCAATTAGGGGATGGGATATGAACGCGTCGACTATGGGGGCGGGCCTAGGTCGCGCTCGGAGTCTGCGACACGAGTGAGGCGAGGCAAACAACGAGCGCACCAAGGCAGCGCGACCTCAAGGCGGGGAGGGGAGGGATAATGCGAGAGGTGCATCCAGGGACAAAGCAGGAAGGGGGAAGTGTTTGCAACATAGTAATGGGACAAATATAATGTACATACCGACAAGGCTGGATAACTATGTGCCGACTCACAAGCGGATGAAAGCCGGTCCCGAAATAGCAGCGGTTGGAGGGCGCAAGAAAGAGTGCGAGGAGGGAGAGGTCACGGGACCTTACGCGCCGTTGGCCGAAAATGAGTGGAAGTACTAAAGTACTGTCCCATCAGCATTGGTGCAGAGGGGGGAAAGCAACGACTCGCGGGGAAGGGAGTCATGGAAAACAGTAGTATAAACGGCTGTAGGTTACAATGCAAAGAATGAAGAAGTCAAGGCATAAAACAGAAATAAAATTACAGAAAAAAAAAAAAAGATAAAGGATAAGCCCAAAAAGAGAGATCGCGGTTCGCAGCATGAGTGCGTGGCCGGTCGTGGTGCGTGGCCATAACGGGAGAGGCGTGGGAAGGAGAAAGCAGGCAAAATCCAATCATTGGAGCAGAGGCGGGGAGGAAAAGGCATACGTACCTAGTAAAACCGCACCGGGTTGGAATAGGAAGCGCCGGAGGTTGGTATTAAATTCTTGGGTTTCTAATTTTTTTTTAATGGCCTTTTTTTTCCACTCCGTACTTTGGTGAGCGAAGGAGATCGCTTTGAAAGCAAAAGAAAGTGGAGGCACGGAAAGGTGGGAAGGGGAGGAATGGAGACCGGCGTGGAGAGTAGCAAGAGAGGGAATGAGAGTCGAGAGTCGAGACACCTCAGGAAGAGGGAGGAAAGTAAGGACAAGAAAAACTGAGGAGCAAAGCGGAACTTCTAAGGGAAAAGGTACGTACAAAACCTTCCCTAGTAGGGTTATTTTACCAGTAGTCGCAGAGCGAAGGGGAGGAAGCAAGTCAGGTCAACTCAGGTCAGGAGGAATTCGGCAGGCGGAATCGGGCGGCAGCTGACCGGCGATTAGCTAAGCGCCTAAACACGGTTGGTGCTAAGTTACACGGCCGGGAGAATAATCCTGCTTCTCTTCGTCCCTCCGGCCTGGGACCGGCAGGTTCTCGTCGCAGCTCGCATTGTGAAAAGAAATATTATTTCTCACAGACTGAGAGCTGAATTCCGATATGCAGTCAACGACCCTGGAGCTTTCTCATTAGTTGCGGGAAAACGGGTGGTTTATTGGAGTCAGTGGTGGGCGCCGGTTAACTACTAGTTAGTTAGGTAGTTAGTGGTTTGGGGTTGGGGTTGGAGTGATAGCAATTGTTAGAAATTAGCATGTCCTTCTGGCTTTGTGTTGATCAGGTTGCAGTTGCTAAACATCTTGCAAATGCGATTGATTCATCTTATGCAACACTCGAGAGAATTATTTCTCTCGCCAAACCGAACAGATATTCGGCTAGGTTAACGCGGCTGGTAGATTAGTTTATCTTGTATACATGAGGGGCCTCGATCAGAAACGAAAAGAAGCATCATGCGATAGAAATCAAGAGGAGCAAATCCAAGATGACTCCCTGGGATGGGAGGAGCCAACTCGTGGGAAATCAAAGATAACAGAAATAAGAGCAAAAGAGAAAAGAAAAATCGCCCCGGTGACTGGGGGGAAAAGGGCGTCTGCTGCTCTTATAAACTGCTGAGGTAAAGCCCACCGAATGAATCGCCCAATCTGAGTAGGTACGGTATGGATGAGCATTATTTGTCGCCCGCTAGATCCATTGACACTCGCTAGATATCTTTCCACCCTTGCACAGATCCCTTTCGGTGGATTGTGATTTTTTCTTTTCTTTTTCCGCTTCCCTTTCTGTCGCTGAGGGGGGAGGTCTACCTATTAATTGTTGTATTGAGTTTGATTTGAATTTGAATTTAAACCCCTCTTTCTTTCCCCTTTTCTTCCCATCTTTATGGACATCCCATTGTCCCACCTGCCACGTCCTGACGACGCACTAAATGACTGGGTGATTGGCCACTTCGTGGAGACCCGGATCGGTTCCGTGGAGCATCAGTGTAAAATTAAGAATGGAACACGGTATGGGGTAGCTGCTGTAGGGATTTCCAAGGGTTGTGGTAAAGAGGATGATTCTGATTCCACCGGATCCTGTTTAATACTGTTTTTACCAGTCTAGACCGAGTCGTGAGTTAGAACACCTCGCTGCCGTCATTGTCCGACGTGAATCATAATTTCCTGCAACTATATATTTAATTGCGCCACGAAATTGATGTTACAGAGCACCCCTGAAATTATTATACACACCAGACCACGTACAGTGTCTAGACAGCTTCAAGTGGATAATTATTCTCCCAAACCAAGAGATTACTCCTGTCGGATATCCTAGAATAATAAATAACATTCGGCGCCTGTAGTAGAGCTAGTAATTGTGATTTTGAAGTTTTCATACTCTGTTAGCAAAAGAATTTAGGCATAAATTTTGTTGGTAGACTCCCAAAAAGTTGGCTGCAGCTGCCATCTGACATACTCCGTAGGGATCTAAAGAATTTTGCTATGCAGTGGATTGAAACCGAGTACTCGGGCAGAAGATGATGCCTCGCGGCAGCGGTGATACATCACGTGACCGAACTTGGTAAGCTACGTGAGCCCGGCAAGTCATCCTGGAAGCCTCCAGCTCGTTCAACAACGCACTCCAGCTACCTATCCTCGCCACCTTATCCCAACCCGTTCGCCCACTCTGTACGCAAGTCAAAGCGCCTGATACGTTTCTTCTCTCTGTCTTATTCAAATTTCATCATGGGAGACGTCGCCGTGGAGAGCCCGGCGAACAACGTCACGCCTTATACCAAGTCAGCTCCATTGGACACTATTCCCAACATAGAATCCATCGAGGGCACGGCAAATGATGGAGGTGATGAATACGCCACGCTTAAGAAACTCCAAAGACACCTAGAGTATGCTGGACACCTGCCATCTTCTCACAGTCCATACTGACAGCTGCCGCTAGGTACATTCAACTACAGGAGGAGTACATCAAGGATGAGCAACGGTACAAGCTATCTTTACGCCCCCATCGCTTTAAGAACACCGACTAATCAATACGTCTAATAAATAGGAGCTTGAAGAGAGAGCTTGTTCGCGCACAGGAGGAAATCAAGCGGATACAGAGTGTTCCCTTGGTCATTGGCCAGTTCATGGAAGCTATTGATCAGAAGTTTGTTTCCAAACGAGCCGGCTCTTAATTTACAGACTAACCCCGAATTTTCTGTTATAGTACTGGGATTGTGCAGTCGTCGACCGGTTCGAATTATGTCGTCCGTATCTTGTCCACGCTCGATCGCGAAAAGCTCAAGCCGTCATCCTCGGTCGCCCTCCATCGCCACTCCAATGCCCTCGTTGATATCCTCCCCCCGGAGGCAGACTCTTCTATTGCCATGCTTGGCGAAAACGAGAAGCCGGATGTGTCGTACGCGGATGTTGGTGGTCTTGACATGCAAAAGCAGGAGATCAGGGAGGCGGTCGAACTGCCTTTGACGCACTTCGACCTCTATAAACAAATTGGTGAGTTGGATGGGTAGGGATGGAAAAGCATCGTTGTGGCTGACCCTGTCGCAGGTATTGACCCCCCTCGTGGTGTCCTGTTATACGGCCCCCCCGGTACCGGTAAGACCATGCTGGTCAAGGCAGTGGCCAACAGCACGACCGCCAGCTTTATTCGCGTCAACGGTTCCGAGTTCGTCCAGAAGTATTTGGGAGAAGGACCTCGTATGGTCCGTGACGTATTCAGAATGGCCCGGGAGAACTCTCCCGCGATTATCTTCATCGACGAAATCGATGCCATCGCCACCAAGCGTTTCGATGCCCAGACAGGTGCCGACCGTGAAGTTCAGCGAATTCTGCTGGAGTTGCTGAACCAGATGGATGGTTTCGAACAGTCGAGCAACGTCAAGGTCATCATGGCCACCAACCGAGCAGATACCCTGGATCCCGCCTTGCTGCGTCCGGGTCGTCTGGATCGTAAGATCGAATTTCCGTCGCTGCGTGACAGACGGGAACGTCGCTTGATCTTCTCGACCATTGCTTCCAAGATGTCTCTTTCCCCGGAAGTTGACTTGGACTCCCTGATCGTGCGCAACGAGCCCCTGTCGGGTGCCGTTATTGCTGCTATTATGCAAGAGGCCGGCCTCCGGGCTGTGCGAAAGAACCGGTACAACATCATCCAATCCGATCTCGAGGACGCCTATTCCGCCCAGGTCAAGACGGGCCAGGAAGCAGACAGGTACGTGACTCCCCTTCGATCTCGTTATGTACTTTTGATGAGACTAATATTTACCCTACAGGCTGGAGTTCTACCGCTAAACCGGAAACGGTCGGTAATTAACGCGTTGAAAGGAAATGGGACATGTGCATGGCGAATGGGGGGTTATCAGTTGTATCATCAAGGTCTAGGCTTCCACTTATATAGGAATATGGCCGGTGTATTGCATGTCTTTCCGTGAGATGTATCCGTAGACTCACTGCGGAAAACGGAGTAGACCGTAAAGATTTAGGTGTCTCGCCCGGCATCCTCAGACAAGCGCCAGGCTAGTGGCTTAGTAAGTCGGGGACCTTAGGAAGGTCTTACATCATCGGCAGCGGCTTCTGCCGGGTAGTTCGATAGATAAAAATGACTAGTTGATAATGGGCTAAGATAACAGCTCAATCGCGTGATAATGAGCCCAAGACGGGGAAGAGAATGTAGAGTAACTACTCAGGTATGGCCACGCCGAAGATCCTCGCTCCTTTAACATACTGCGGTGTATGTACTCTGTACCTACTGTGAGCTGGTCAGTCGGGCGCTTGCTACCTTGTTGGCCGTGCCTGGAGTCGTGGACTTGGCCGAACAGTCAGCAGTCAAGTGATGCACCCGTGATGATCCCCCGAGTCGAATGACGCAGCCTGGGGCACCATGATTGGCCGGCTCCGCAGCTAGGCAAGGTCGCTCCGCAACCGACTCATCTCACCTCTCTCTCCCTGCCCCGACCTCGCTCCCTCCGCGTTCTCTCTTCCCTTTCCATCCTCTCTTCATCTCATCGTTACCTTACCCATCGTCCTTCCTATCCATAGAGACGATCTTTATTCCAGTTCCCGTCGTTCACTAAACTACCGTCTCTGTTGCCCACCATGAAGTCGGCCTCTTTGCTCACGGCCTCCGCGCTGTTGAGCTATGCTTCCGCCGAGGTTCATAAGCTGAAGCTCAACAAAGTCCCCCTATCGGAACAATTGGTGAGTCCAGCACTGTCGGGGATTTCCATCACGACCAAATTCTCGTAATCTGTCCAGATTGGTTTGATGATTTGCTCATCGATGGTTTTAACAGTACACCCACAACATCGACGCCCATGTGCAGGCGCTGGGTCAGAAGTACATGGGTATCCGTCCCACTGTTCATGAGCAGATGTTCCAGAACAGCCCCGTGAATGATATGGGTCGCCACGACGTGCTCGTCGATAACTTCTTGAATGCTCAATGTAAGGCCATCTGCCCGCTCCGGCTTGTCAGGAGATACTGACCAACTCCAGACTTCTCTGAGATCGAGATTGGCACGCCCCCTCAGAAATTCAAGGTCATCCTGGACACCGGTAGCTCCAACCTCTGGGTCCCTTCTTCGGAGTGTGGTTCCATCGCCTGCTATCTGCACAACAAGTATGACTCGTCTGCGTCGTCCTCGCACAAGAAGAATGGCAGCGAGTTCGAGATCAGATATGGATCCGGCAGCCTGAGTGGATACGTCTCTCAGGACACCGTCAAAATCGGCGATCTGAAGATCGAGGATCAGCTGTTTGCCGAGGCAACCAGCGAGCCCGGCCTTGCTTTTGCCTTCGGTCGCTTCGACGGCATCCTTGGACTGGGATTTGACACCATCTCCGTCAACCACATTGTCCCTCCTTTCTACAACCTGCTGGACCAGGATCTCCTTGACGAGGGCGTCTTTGCTTTCTATCTGGGAGACGCCAACAAGGAAGGTGACCGCTCCGAGGTCACCTTTGGTGGTGTTGACAAGGACCACTACACCGGTGAACTGACCAAGATCCCTCTTCGCCGCAAGGCGTACTGGGAGGTTGAGTTTGATGCTGTTGCTCTCGGTGACAACAAGGCTGAGCTCGAGAACACCGGTGTCATCCTGGACACGGGTACCTCCCTCATTGCTCTGCCTTCCACGCTTGCTGAGCTCCTGTGAGTGTTGACTTGATTCTTGTTCTCATGTGTAATTCGTCTGCTAACATCCACCTAGCAACAAGGAAATCGGCGCTAAGAAGGGCTTCTCTGGTCAGTACTCGATCGAGTGTGACAAGCGTTCGTCCTTGCCCGACCTCACCTTCACTCTGAGTGGCCACGACTTCACGATCACTCCTTACGACTATACCCTGGAGGTCCAGGGCTCCTGCATCAGCGCTTTCATCGGCATGGATTTCCCCGAGCCCGTTGGTCCCTTGGCCATCCTTGGTGATGCGTTCCTGAGGAAATGGTACAGCGTGTATGACCTTGACAACGGTGCCGTTGGTCTCGCCAAGGCCAAATAAATGTTATGCCGACGATGACATGCTTTGGTTCCGCATCGCGTGGTTCTTGAGTATGCATATGTCCCCTTTGTAGCTGGCCTATTTTCTTGTTTTGCGTTGTCTTAGTGCCTGGATTTCCCTCTGGAGGATTCGGGGTAGGGGAAGAGAGTTATGTTGCGAGTGATGTGCATTCTGCTATTTCGAAACGGTAATCCTCGTGTGGCATACCCTTAGTTCGTTAGTCTTAGCTTCCTTGTCACCGAGTAACTAAATGTTGATGACTCTTTATTCTTCCAATCGAAGCGA
This sequence comes from Aspergillus affinis, assembly GCF_023601865.1. Taxonomy (NCBI): domain Eukaryota; kingdom Fungi; phylum Ascomycota; class Eurotiomycetes; order Eurotiales; family Aspergillaceae; genus Aspergillus; species Aspergillus affinis. Next base: position 108,572 of record NW_026515821.1, read on the forward strand.
CCTCTTTTGATGGGGGCTATGAATACCAGCATGGGCTCTGACCCGCGAGATAACCGAGGCTTGTTAAGGGGGCCGCCGCACATTGAGTACCTAGTACCTATAGCATACAGTGCCTACTATGTAGAGGACCCTGGCCCTGTCAAGAGTGGAGCGACGCTCTTCATCCAGGCAAACAAAGGGAGCCATGAAAGACAGACCCTTGGACGGGTCTGGGCCAAGTCGGGGTTCTTTTGTCTGGCCCCGCACGGGCAGCCGACCGCCCAACTGGAACTCTCTTGCTGCCTTGCTTGGCAGCCGACCTTCTTTCACGGCTCCTCACGCGGCCTTTTCCATCATCATCACCACCACCTTCTTTCTTTGGCTCACCCCTCCATCCTGACTCTTCAGATATATCTGTGACCCCATTATCTATCGGTGGCGCTTTGGTTGCTCTCCCATTCCAATTTTCTCTTCTGTTTTCTTTCTTCCCTTGTCTCGTGCTCTTGTCGCGTCCTGTGGCAAATTTCCTACCTTTTTTAATCTGAGCTACGCTTTCACCCCAGTCACGTCAGACCTCGTCGGATCCTTTTGTTTACCGATAGGCGTCACACCACAATCTTAGTCTACTGAACTTTTCCTTTCGGATAGGTCGGATTGAGTTTCGCCAGCTTCCGTCTTTAATCCGTGATTGGCACGCCTCGGGTATGGCTCCATAGCCGTCGACCCCGACACATCTCAGCTTGCTACCAACCTCACAACTCAATTCTTTTCTTTACTAAATCCCATATTGGCCGACCGTGGGGGATCTTCCAGCTACTTTGGAGGAAATTGGGGGAAGAGAACTAGGAACGAAACGAGCCAGGCTGGCCCAGGAGCATGCTTCTGCGTCTACCGTCTAGCCTTCATTACCCGATCACCGTAACGTCGTTGCTCAAAGAGCCCGGCGATGCGGTGGAGAGGGACGAGGCGATATTCTGGTATTCCTACCAAACGACTGTGACGGAGGGTGATATATTGGGCAACAAGCATCAAGTTCTGCGCAAGTTTCCGGCCAAATTCGAGTCAACCGTCGATGGAGAAATCGTCCAGTGGAAGGTTCAGAAGGGTGATGTTATCAACGGACCGTAAGTCTTGGACTCGTGGCTCGCTCTGCTCGGCGGGACAGAGCGGACGTGATCATGCTCGCTGACATGTGGGGTTAGTTTCGACGTCGTCGAGGTCGATGAGCCATGCGCTCACGAGGTCCAGTTTGGAGGACTCTGCGCAGAATGTGGAAAAGATATGACCGAGTAAGTGCAAGAGGGATATTGTGATGATACAATGCTTGGTTATCTGGTTTAGATGATCTAACTTGTTCGACTTCTAGATCGACGTATAACACGGAAGTCACGGATTCGATGCGCGCCCCCATTCAGATGGCCCACGATAATACGGCACTCACTGTGAGTGAGAGGGAAGCTACTCGGGTGGAGGAAGACGCCAAGCGCCGTCTTCTGTCGAATCGGAAGCTCTCGCTCGTGGTGGATCTTGACCAAACAATTATCCATGCTACTGTTGATCCGACCGTTGGAGAATGGATGGAAGACAAAGACAACCCAAACCATCAGGCCCTGAGCGATGTTCGAGCGTTTCAGCTAGTGGACGATGGCCCGGGAATGCGCGGATGCTGGTACTATGTCAAGTTACGACCAGGACTAGAGTCATTTTTGCAGAATGTCGCGGAGCTCTACGAGCTGCATATCTACACTATGGGCACTAGAGCGTATGCACAGCACATCGCAAGTATCATTGACCCTGATCGGAATTTGTTTGGGGATCGCATCCTCAGTCGCGACGAGAGTGGCAGCTTGACCGCAAAGAACCTTCATCGCCTGTTTCCCGTGGACACCAAGATGGTGGTCATTATTGATGACCGTGGGGATGTTTGGCGCTGGAGTCCTAACCTCATCAAGGTGTCTCCCTACGATTTCTTTGTTGGCATCGGAGACATAAATTCAAGTTTTCTTCCGAAGAAGCAAGAGCTAGAAGCCAAAAACCAAGCGCCAAAGCCGGCCCCTCCGGCTCCCAAACCGGCCCCATTGGAACAATATCATGTCAATGGGACCTCGACAAAGGCGGGGCCGAATGAGCAGGTGTCGACATTGGAACAATTAGTGACTATGGGCGGAGGAGACAACCCGAGGTTGTTGCAAGAGCAGAGTGATGCGCAGGAGGAAACGATCATGCACCAGGTCGAGGATCGCCCGTTGCTGCAAAAGCAAAAGGAGTTGGATGCCGAGGACGATGCGGCCGAGAGCAGCGATTCGTCTACGAGCGTGGATGAGTCGCAAGATCCTAGCAAGCAGCGGCATCATTTACTGGAGGACCATGACCGGGAGCTTTTCGAGCTAGAAGGACGACTTGAGCAAGTACATAAGCAGTTCTTCGAGGAGTATGAAAAGAAGCGCCTGGGGGCATTGGGTGGAAGGGTGGCGGCTCTGAGAGGTGAGAAGACGCCGTCGAAGGACAGGGGTGTGGATTTGAAGTTGGTTCCCGATGTGAAGGATATCATGCCACAAATCAAACGCCGAATCCTTGGTGGAGTAGTCCTGGTGTTCTCGGGAGTTCTTCCTCTCGGGACAGATACCCAGAATGCGGACATCTCTCTGTGGACGAAGAGTTTCGGGGCCGCCATTTCCCAAAACATCAACCTCCGGACCACCCACCTGGTGGCTGGCCGAAATCGCACCCAGAAGGTCCGAGAAGCCACGCGATATCCGAAAATCAAGATCGTCACGACCCAATGGCTGCTGGATTGCCTGACACAGTGGAAACGGTTGGACGAGGCACCGTACCTGCTTCCCGTACACCCTGATGATCAAGGCGAGCCGATCGACCCTGGCTCGTCGTGGCCGTCATCTTCTGACGAGGGAACGGGTACGCTCTGGACAGATGAAGAGGGCGGCGCATCGGAATCTACGGAGGACATCCTCAAATCCTCAGGGCTTGACGAGACCTCGCAAATTGGGTATGATGTCGACGAGCAAGCCGCCATCCATGAGGAGCTGAAGGATTTCCTTGGAAGCGACGACGATAGCGAAAGCGACAATGAATCCTCTTTCTTGGCGGACGACACCACAGCCGCGGCTCCGGGCAAGAAGCGAAAACACGGCGAAGGACCAGGTGATAACGATGATGACACGGAAGATCAAGACAGTCAGGGCGAAGACGGGGGTGACGTGAAAGGCTCGCGCTTATCGCAGCGGATCAAACGGTCGTATGAACGAAGCACCGGCCTACGGGCCGTGGCCAGCGCAGAGTCGTCTCAGGACTTGACCGTGCGTGACGACGACGACGACGACGAGACGCCTCGGCCCGAACCCAAAGAGTCGTCAGCCAGATTCCCAGAAGACCCAGCGGACGACGACGACGAGCTGGAGCGGGAGATGATGGCGGCTTTTGGGGAGGAAAGCGACCCGGACTATGACCCCCCTATTACGGCGGAGCTGCCATCTTCCGCCGACAAGTAGTAGACAGACAAAGACAAGCCCAGCGACGTCCATACCTTTTTCGTGTTTTGATTTTTCTTCCGTGCTTGCTCGTTTCGTTGCACATGAGTTGCGATGCAATGCTCGCATAGCGATGGCGTTAGGTCCTACATAATCGATCACCTCGATTCCTTTCTCTTCGTCGATTCTACCTGGCTATTATTAGGTTACAAGTTTCTTTTGACGTGACGTGAAAGATTCAGAAGGGGATTCAGTTTTAGGCAGGGATGTATTTAGGAGTGATCGTATTTATCTTGAATGAATAGCTACCTAGCTACCTTAGTGATTTAAATTCGGATATATCTCAATTGAATTTGAATCAACATATGAGCACAGAGAAATGAAACAGGAAATAAAGCCAACCACATGGTCATTATAAGTACATTGAATAAAAGCTCTTTTGAAAATGAAAATGATGAACAAGAATAAGAACAAGAAACGCCATGCTTGCAAAAATCACGTAAATAACGGGCAACATAACCCTCGTAAATTCATTTAACATGAAAACATGAAAACATACAGACATATACCCAGAGAAGTGAGACCAAAAGAGACCAAAAGAGACCAAAAAAAAGGAGGCAGGGGTGGTCTAGATGGACTACAAGTCCAGCAAACCAGAAAGGATAATAAATCAAGTAAATCATAAGAAAGAAATAATCAAGGATGAGACAGGGGAGGGAAACGATCAATCAATGGTAAACATCGCGATTGACCTGCCACGACATGATCATCATCCATAGAAAGAAGATCGTGTTGACGAGTTCGAACGCAAATGCCGTTTTCCAGCAATTACCTATCAGGTGGGCCATTTCTGATTAGTCTTGTTTCGGAAATTTATGCAGCTGCGCTGTAGCCGCAGGTATATAAGAGTGGAAGATAGGGGGGGGGGGGGGGGGGGTTATATGTCGGCGAATTTTTGTTTAAAAACAAAAATCCTAAAGCCAATATGGGACGAAGGGAGAATGAAAGAGGGGAAGAACATACAAATGGTACTCTGCGTCAACCACGCCATAGTCTGCAGATTATTGCCCCCGAAATGATTATCATCGACGTAGATTTTACAATTATCGTTGACGTTACCGACGACGCCGTACAGTTGGAGCGAGGTCTCGATGAGACCCGTCAACCAGAGCACGAAGAGGATGAAGCTGCCGACGATGATGATGCCGGGAAGGAGGAAGCGTTGCGCGGCGAGGATCAGGATCAGGATGATGAAGAAGACGCCAAGGGCGCCGGAGACGGTCATGTAGGGGAAGAGCCTGTTGGAGTCCAGCTGGTTAGTATTTTGACGGCAAGGGGAGGGGTATAGTAGAGTAGAGTATAGTATAGAGAGATAGATATTCATTGGGTTGGATGGAGAACGTACCATGGTATCCCGAGCTCTAGTTCAGATTGCACGACCATGAACCAGGAAAAGATGCCGAGACAGATGGCGGAGGCGGCGAGGACGATGATGATCCATATGTTGAGTTGGAGTTCGGGCCAGTGGTAGCGTCTGCGACGATAGGGTCGCACGGCCATGGTGGGTGTGTATAGTTCGTCACTCTAGGTGGAAGTGATTGCTTGTAGTATGTAGTTCGGGGACGTGGCAAGAGGTAAACAATGCCGGGTTTGCGTGTGTTTGTAGTTGAGTGGCTATTCAGGTGAATTGATTGCGGACAGCATGAGAAGTAGTCTCCGATATTGGATTGTTGGCATATAGGGTTGGCGTGTCGAGTATTATATGAATGCCGGACGTCAATGCGGTATAGCGACGTGGAGAGCAAGACCGATCAAGATGATGCTGTCGGGCACGAGCAGCGTGAAAGGCGGAGAAAAGAATGGAAGAGAACAGCGCATCGGCGCCGTAATCCCCTGGCGACCTCCAGCCAGTGGGGGGAAATCGAGATCCCGTTGGGCCTCGTCGGGAAGATCAATAGAATTGCCCTTGATTCTCGTGAGATGCTTTGATGCGTTGGTCGACCTTATGTCAGCGGGTCTCCCCCGTCTTGCTTCCAGCTGGGTCCGGCTCTTTTTCGCAAACAATTCTCCTCGATCTAAACAAACTAACATGCAAGCTCGGGAGTCCAATTCTAGGCACAAAGAAAGCAAAGAAAACAAATGCACGATTGAGAAAAGAATCAGACCGAATGGAAACCGCTCTTTGATCCATCATAAGCCATAAATGAGGTGGCAGGCGCGAAATTGCGGTGGCGGGGAAGATCGACGGCTGCTAAAGCGACGGACGATGGCTTAGTATCGTCAACGCAATCTATTCTTGAGGGTCTAACCTGTCTAAGCTGGGTTCTGCAGGCCCTTTTTATCCTCTGATCTGGCTGTTCTCATTTAAGATCCGACCATGGCGAGGGCCAGTATTGATCATATTCCACGACCACTTGACTTTGATCTCGTCCGGGACGGATCGATCGCTGCAATTACCAACGAAGCGACTATTTTGTCGATGAGATCAGGTCCCAGACTAAGAAGTAAGAACGTTAAAAGACCCACTTCCAGGTGAAAATGACCGCACGGATCTCTGGTTCATAAGTGCAGAAATCCGATATTCCTTGATTCTTTGCAAGCAATCGATACAATGATATCACTTTCGCTGGTTCCATGAGCTTATGTCTGATGCGACAGCAATGACTATTATAGCTATCTATCGCAATCTAGTGGTGTCAGCGAGCAGGCATGAGCGATTTTGCATCCACCCATTCTCAAAATACCCAGTGTTAATGACTATGCAGTATGGCCATTCTACGCAGTAGAGCTCAAGCCCCTGACTTCAGCCTTGGGTACGAGCATTGGGTGTCAACATCGATGACAGGCAAGACGTCCGACCGTTTTAAGGTACCAAAAAGTCTACTTTATCATTCGTTTCAATTCATATCCGTGGGGAATATTACAAACATATAACAAAAAGGAAATCATCTAGCCCTGTTTTATACGCCCAACGCCGCTTTACAGGAGGGTATCACCCAGGGCACTGCGAACCAACGAGCATCCGGTGCGGATGGTTTCGGACGCACCCACCGATTCGAGGCTGGGGTTGACCTCGACCAGGTCCATGGCCACCAGGTTACCCGTCTCATGCACGCATTCGCAGATGAAGTCACCCTCGCGCAGGGTCAGTCCACCACGCACCGGGGTGCCGGTGCTAGGCGCCCACTGCGGATCAAGCGCGTCGACGTCGAATGACAAATGGATCGGCGTGTCGTTGCCGACGTGTGCCAAAGCCATCTCGACAACGCGGCCAATGCCGTACCTGTCTCGCGGTTAGCGACTCTATCCTGCATGCATGCGAGTATGCATGCAACCCTATCCCCCGGTCGAATGCATGTTGTAGTCATTCGATCCCGGGAGAGCTAGAAGGGCCAGTGAGAGGGCGGAAAGTCTTACCGATCAACGTCGTGCATGCTGAAGGCCTTGATTCCGTGCTCCCGAAGCAACTGCTTCTCGCCGCGGTCCACGTCTCGCAGACCAATGTAGACCAGCTTGCGCGTGCTCACGATATGCTCGTCCTTCAACCAGCCGAAGATATCCTTCTGCTCCTCGCGGGCCAACCGAGTCAGGAAGGCCATGGGCATGCCGTGGATGTTTCCGCTGGGACTCATCTCGGGAACGTTAATGTCGGCATGGGCGTCGACCCAGATCACGGCCATTTCGCGGCCCAAACGTTCGCGGACAGCCTTGGCGGTTCCGGAGATGGTACCGATGGCGATCGAGTGGTCACCTCCCAGCGTCAGGACGAGCTTGCCCTCCTTGGCATGCTCGTAGACCTGCGAGCTCAGGGTCTCGGTCACGGCACTCACGGCCCGGGGCTTCTTCATGCCTCGGTGGTCGGGGTCGGAGGCGGGGATCTGGTTCTCGTAGTAGTGTACCGTCTGGTCGTAGTCAAGCTCGTAGCCCAGATCATCGTGCAATTGATCGAGGAGACCGGACTCGATCAGGGCCTGAGGGGCCGCTTCGACACCGGATTGACACTGAAAGACACAAAATCATTGGTGAGCTTTGCATTGAGAAATTGCACGCCGGCCGGAATGATCGGCACTGCCAAGGAAAAGTCACAGAACAACGTACCTGGCCTCCATTGAAACCAACGGCCACAACGCCCAGGTTGTTGGGCTTGGAGAGGAAGCGCTGGGTGATAGTGGAAGGTTGAGTCATGATGAAGAGAAAGATGGAGGGGAGATTGAATGGAGAATTGAGGGGGGAGGGGGAGAGAAGAGAAAGGGAAGAGAAAGAAGAGAAAAAGCTTCTAGAAGGGGAACCCAAAGGGGACTAGCGAGAGATGCGATAAGATCCGCGGCGGTGGACCTTCCGTTTGCCTCAGGTTTCAGGAAGAAATACCGTCCGAATGCGATGGGGGAATGCGCCGGAACGAAGAGAAGATGAGCTGAGAAGACCGAAGACACGACAGATCAAGGATGAATGAAGAGAATGAAGAGAAAGAATGAAAGAAAACCCACGGGAACTCGTGAAGAAAGGCAGCTTTAAATGCCTGGCTGACCGTGGGTCCCTCTGTCCGCCTTTCTCTTGGACGATCGCTAAGACCTGCTTTTAGGGATCGCGGGCTTCCCCTAAGTACAGGTCCAGGAGAGACGCCCGCCATAGCGTCACAATTCCAACTCCACCCCCCATTTTCCATTAGCAATCGTTTTCGGCGGGAATGATAACTATCGGCTGAACTGGCGATGATCCGTCGGGTTATTTCCCGCCTTGGTTTAATATTCGGTGGATTTCAAAGGGTGTCATGGGTTCCAATGGGTATCATTTCTATGCCATATATCCTACAACACTGACACCAGCTAGTTATACTACTATACATGAACCGGGCTCACTTCATGGCCCTTGACCGTCCCCTAGGATAAGCTCCCGCAGAATCGCGTCGGCCTTGGGTGCTTCCACGCGACCTTTCTCCCCCGTGCGCATCATCTGTCCTACAAACCACCCCAGCTTACCCACTTGGTTCTTGCTGCGAATCTGCTCGACCATCTGGGGGTTCTGAGCAATCGCGTCTTCGGCTAGAGCCACGTACTCCTCCCGCGAAAGAGGACGAAGGAGTAGATTCTCCTCCTCCAGAAGCTGGGGGACCGCCCGCGAGTCACCGTCAAACACCATGGCCAATACCTGCTTGGCCGTAGGACCGGTGATTCGTTTCCGCTGCAGCTGGTCGATAATATCGGCGAGAGACTGTGCGGGAACGCGCTCCAGATCCCAGGCCAGGTCTGCTTTGGTCAGCAACCCTCCAAGCTCGTGAAGAACCCAGTTACCCGCTACGCGCCCTAGAGTTGCCCGAGTTTTAGGATCCTGATCCTGCTGCAGATCGCGCAAGATATCCACCACGTCCTGGTAGTATTCCAGCCGTGCTCCGTCTTCTAGCTCAACTAGCGGTTTGGCATCCTCGATGGGGAGACCGTATGCAGGATCCTTCAACACTCCGATCAGCTCGTCCGAGGCCGCCGGCAACGTGTCCCGTAGTTCGGCCACGAGGTCGTCGCCAATAAAGAGCGGCGGAATGTCGGGGTCGGGCATATATCGATAGTCTACCTCGCCTTCTTTGCCTCGGAGCTTCCGCGTCTCCGTGCTTCCAATCGTCCATCCGCGGGTCTCCCCTTCCACCCTTCCCCCGCTCTCGAGGACGGCGATCTGACGGTTCTTTTCGGCGATGATGGCATCCTCTACTGCCTTGAAACTGCTCAAGTTTTTGATCTCGGTGCGTTGGCCGAGACCGCCGATTCCTCCGTATTGATGGGTGCCTTCGACTTCCCCCCGCTGGCGGATGGATACGTTGACGTCGGCTCGGAGACCTCCCAGTTCCATACCCGTTGTAACGGCACTACACGACTGGAGAATGGACTGGATCTTCCGAACGCAAGCCGCAGCCGTAGCGGGCGTATGGATTTGGGGCATGGTGATGATCTCGATAAGCGGATGGGAGACACGGTTGAAATCTAGTAGTTGCGTCGAGGGAGGGTATTCTTGGGATTTGGCCGTATCCTGTTCGAGCTGGACCTGCTTAATGCCAATGCGAACCTGGTCTCCATCTTCCGGCGCGATACCGTCGTGGCTGAAGAGGTCGACGTAGCCGGCTCGTGCAAAGGGTTCTGCCCAAGCGTTAGCCGAGCGGCCCCATTAATGGGAGAGGACAACGGGAGGGCAGAATAATACCATAGTATTGGGTGATCTGGTAGCCAGCCGGTTGATCCTGGTAGAAATAATGTTTCCGGTCAAACCGACTGACCGGCTGGATATCACAGTTCAGCGCCAGGGCAGCGCGCAGGGCAGGAAGGAGGGTTGGGATTTGAAATTTCTAAAACAACTCAGCGTCGGAGGTCTTCTGGTCTCATGAGGGCTTCGTAAACGAACGGGTTGACTGCCCGGAAAGGCCAGGTCAAAGAGAGCGACATTGGAATTGGGAAGATCGGTAGATGACGTCGAGGCACCTGGTTTGCGATGATGGTCAGAGTGGGCTTTGTTCCCTCCACCCCCCAAAACGGATCCACATACTGGAGAACAGTTTGGACTGGGTGTTAAGTTGCGCGTGGATCTCAATGCCCACGGTCAATTCCCATTTCTGCCGGGATGCTTCCTCGCTCTCCCTCCTCTGGCGCTTGTGAGCCTTCAAGGCCTTGGCACCTTGTTTGAGCTGCTTTCGTAGGGGAACGCGGTCCTCGGGCTCTGCGGTGGAGGTCTGTAGATGCCTAACTCGAGACTGCGATAAAGAAGATGAGATGGCATCAGAGGGGAGCAAACGTGGCCGAGGGATATAGGACTGGCGACAACGGGGACGAGCGAGAGAGCGGGCAGCTCTGGGGTATTGGCGTAGCCATGGTCGAAGCATGTGTGGAGGCGTGTGAGTGGTAGAAAAACGTAGTGGTTGATAGCAGAGGGAGGGTGAGGGAGGGTGGGGGAGGGGAAAGAACAAATAACAGGAAGCACGAGAGATATGCAGGGGGAGAAAGGATGGATTGGAGGTGATCACAGTTCAAGAAGTCCTTCAGTTATCGCCGAAGAACCTCAGGCAGAAGAAACAGTGACAATACCGTACGGGTTACTTTACGCTCACCGCATCGCCTTTTCCTGTCTACTTTCTACTTCTTTCCACCCTCTCTCGATCATCATCTCGCACAATGAAAAAGAACAAAATAGCTGAGAGAGATACCTGCATACTCTGCAAGTAGGGCCCTGTTGCTGCATTCAGAACATGTTTGTGCCTCGATGCGTGCCCCTCTCGCCCTACAATTGTCCCTAACTATAGATTGCTCTTATCCCACCATTCTTTGCCCGGGACAATCATCGCACTCCACGCCTGCAGGATCGGCAGCGAGTCACCGCCAGCCAACGCATCAACTGGTGGTTTAGATCCCTCTGGGGATGGAACATTGCTGATGATATAATTCCTCACGGTTCCGAGGCAAGGGCCCACTGTGGATACATCTGTGTGCTGCATGCCATCCTTCCTTTCGATATATATATCCACGAACTCTTCCCCTCCATGGACATCCCACCAGCTTCTATCGCTGTTTTTCCCTCTTTCATCCTCTCTTCCCTTTCCTTGTCCAGTCTGACGGGCGGCCGGCGATAAGACCGGAACCAAAGACCTTCCCAAAACAATCTGCATCTGACCGTCATCCGGTGATCATCTGGTGATCTGTAGCCCTTGGCGCTTCTAACACCCTCCAGCAACGAATGAGACTTGTCCATTCTGATCGGCTTCCGCTTGTTCTTGTCGTATTATTGGGATTTGGTTTCAAATCGCTGCGAGCATTGCCGCCCTGTCTCAGCTTGCTTCCCCGTGTTTGGGGCTGAACGCATGGTTTGACTATTGTCCCTTCTCCATTCTTTTTCTTGGTCGGTCGAGATCTCGATAGCCATTCCTTGTTCTAGAACAGGGATCACGGATCGGGGGCGTCTGTCAGTATCAAATAGGAGAAAAGAAAGGGAGGGGGCGAGAGAGAAGGGAATCAAATACAAAAGACAGGGACTGAACGCATACCTTCTGTCCTACATTCCTTTGGTGCAACTGTTTGGCCGTCCCTCCCTTGATATGCCTCGATTGCTGGCCCCCCTCCAAACAATCCATTCCACACTGCCTTGAACCATCTCTTCTTCACTCGTTCATGTCTCGACTTTCCCCATGTTGGATGGGGTATGGCTCAATAGCTAAAGATATTCAGCGTTTTTCATAGTTCTGACGCAATTCATTTCTCACCCCCTTGATTCGCGCCGGACTAATCCTAATCACAATGCCGTTCTACTCGGGGTCCAGTCGCTCCAAGAAGACACGCAAAGATGGTTCTAACAGAACCTCGACGGCGTCCGTGGTCTCCACGGGCTCTCATGCTACTTCCAAGGGCTCTCGGTCCTCTGTGGAAAAATCCAAGAAAGAAAGTTCTCCTACGCAGTCTGCGGCCTTAAAGCACGCTGCACCAGCTTCGACCGAGGCGCCAAAAACGCAGGATGCTAAACCCAAGCCGACCGAGTCGGAGAAAAAGCCTCCCAACGTGTTTGAATACCTCGAGGATGACTCGGAATCGGAAATATCTTCCTCGTCGGAGGACGATGACGACAGCTTGCAGTCGTCGAAATCGTCCGTTAAGGCACCACCCCCTGCGCAACCCAAAGTTGCATATGCCGCACCTGCCGGACGCCAGCCTAGCTCCACAATTCCAGCAGCAAACGGACGCAGTCGAACGTCCTCGATGAAGTCAAAAGCCTCCATGGATTCCCACATTTCCACCGGCCCCTATAATATTTCACCAACCACGGTGCCCCTACAGTTGGCTAGGCACAACCCTATCCATCGAAAGCATTCCACAGATGGGTCCTACGCCTCGGGTCCTTTGCCCGATGGCTCGAATCACCCGGCTAGACGCAACCTTGATATAGTTACGTCGCCGGAGGCATATTATCCATCGCGAAATCCCGCCCCATTCCCCCGGCCTCCACTTCCGCCTTCTCCTCCTCGAAGCCCCGGTGAGGATCACCACCGAGTTAGCCGGAGATCTCGAAGAAATACCAAGACTTCTCACACACCGTCTGGCTATGGACTTCTTTCCTGGCAGCTGGATTCATCCGCAGAGGGTAAAGAAACCTCGCTACCTCCGCTGTATCGCCGGTTTGAAAGTGTGAACCACCGTGTGCTGTTACACCTGCAGGATGAAATTGCACACCTCGAAGAAGAATTGCACATGCTGGATGAGTACGAAGAAATGCACCGTATTGCTACCGCCGACCAAGAGGGGACTAAGGTCTTGCCTGCTTCGCGACGCATGGATGTTCAGGCGCAGGTGTACTCGTCCCTCCATTATCGAAGGGAAGAGGTGATGGGGGTATTGGTCCACAAGACCCAACAATACAGTGAGTCCTCGACTCCCTCGAAAACAAGAAAGCCTAGCAAGAATATTATGCTGACATGAAGCAAGACACTGCCCTCAGCGCATATAATCAAGTCTTGAAAACGTTGCCTCGCGCCTCGGAACAAGATACCGAGACATACCGTACCTGGATGAAAGAACACAATCCTATCGCAGTGGCGGAAACGCGGTTCCTTGACCACGCCCAGGACCTCATCTCTCTCGCACCGCGCGCCGTCCCCAGCTCCTCCAACTCTTCGGTCTACTCTGCCATCATCATTGCCTCAGCTTCCATTCTCCTCCCACTACTTTCGTTTGCCATGATCGCTGAATTCTCCGGTCGTCTGTTAGTTGTCGCCGTCGTGGGAGGTGCTGCGGCTGCCATTGCGTCCAACTCATCGACCGGTGCAGAACAACTAGTGGCATCCCAGGACGGCTGGAGATGTGCCTCACTGTATGTCAACTTTCCCCCTCTCAAGCTCATGCTTCTATGCCCCTGCAATGCGTGAAACAAACTAAATACCCTTTTTAGATACTTCGGTTTCATGGCCATAGCCGCGATGTTCATTCCTTAACCCTTTCCATTTACCAACCAACCAACCCACGATCCATGATCGATAATTTGAACTTACGAATGACGAATCTTCTTGAAGGAATTTACTAACTAACTAGTCGTTGTCAACCTTGATTCTTTGCATTGCGCATCTTTATTCGTTGGCTTTTCATTTCGTTTAAATTGCCTGCATGCTAGCACCCGGAAAGAAAGAAGGATGGGATAGACTGATAACAAAAAAGGCGTTAAGGAAAAGATTCTAGTCACGCAGACGAGACTAGAAGAGGGGAAAGACACGGGAAAAAAGAAAAAAAAAAAAAGAAACTTGAAAAAACCTGACTGTTATCTTCTTTTGAAGCCCGTCTGAACCCTCGATTTGGAACTGGAACTGGAAATTGTGTACTGTACCACGAAAGCCTTTATGTATACTACAGAACTTGCTCTGAGATTATTTGTTCAATTCATGACTTTGAACTCCATCTGTTGATTTTGGTTATTGCGTGTTCACGATTGAATCTATAGGTCATGGGACCTTCTGACACAAACTCAAACCACGGTACGAACATGATCGAAGGTTAGACTAACTCAGGTAAGTAGTAAAGGATACATTGTGAACAAAGTGAAAGAATACACGGGATTAAGCTCATACATAGGGTAAAGAAAAATCAAAAGACTTCAAGTCAAAACAAACGCGCATATCCACGCCTACTTATTGAATAGAGGATCGATGGGAAAAAAGCACAAAAGAAGGGATCAAACTGAGGGATCCTCTTCTAACCCACCAAACCAAACCAGATAAATATAATAAACCAGACCCGTCCGGAAATCTTCAAAGTCCGCGCCGTTCGCTGAATATCATCCCCTCCTGCGTAGTGTAATTTAGAATAAAGAAAGGAGAAAAAAAGGGGAAAGTCCAGACATTAGAAGGGAAAGCGAGAGAGACGAAGAGAGAGAGAGAGAGAGGAAATAGAGAGGGACGGGAAAAATCTTGGTTCAAGAAAAGCAAGAACAATCAAAAGAGACAAGTTTCCCAGAGTACCACCAACACATGAATCAAAGGAGGAATGTGTTGCTCATCAAGATACCCCTTCCTTCTCTCGAATCAAATCTAGTAGTAAACCATTCTTCTCGAAGTCGAGGGTAAGAATTGAAATAAGGGGATAAGAAAAAGACATTGAAGCAAACAGTAAGGCAAAGAAATAAGTTCCGATTATAACATGTTAAACCCATTAACCAACCCTCCCCTTTTTGCCGTTCTAGAAAAGAGACAAGAGTATAAGAATACTTATGAGAGGAAAACAAATAAAAAAATAGATAGAATAAAAGAACACGGTGGAGGGAGACAAGCCAATTTCCAATGTATGAAATACGATTCATCTTATGAAGCTGCCGGGGTACCATTTTGCTTGCCTCCTGGCGTTACGCTCCGATCTTGAGAGCTACCCTGTTCAATAGAAGGCTGTGGCGTAGAGGGGCTCTGTCGGTTTTGGTGAGAAGCAAGCTGGACTTTATTGCGATCCATCAGGGCCGCCTGCTCGGCAGCACTCCGAGCATAGGTCATGGCGGCAGCCGAATTGGAGTAGTTACCCGAGGTCGGTGGTACTTGATTAGTGGGATAATTCCCGTATGGAGGAGGCTGCTGTTGTTGAGAAGCGTATCGCTGAGGATTCTGTGGGTTCGGACCGGGCGTCATATATGGCGTTCGTGGTGCTGCATAAGCTTGCGGTTTCTGAGGAGAGGCACTGCGCCCTGGGCCGTGAGGAACATTGTACGGTGCTGGCTGTCCTGGCCGGGGAGTGTATGGCTGCTGCGGAGAAGTTTGAGCAGGAGGCATGCCTTGTTGGGGCGGGTAAGGAGCATAGCCGTTCTGGGCGGGTCTCTGGAATTGAGGAGCGGCATTTCCTTGGTTATATTGAGGAGTGGGCTGTGAGTACCCCTGAAGGTAGCCGGGGCGCTGCGATGGCGTTGCTGGTCCACGAGCTCCCGCGTAATGCTGCTGTTGGGGACCAGGGGTGTATGGTGCCGACGCGGAGGGTTGTCGCCCACCATAGTATGGTTGTGGAGTCTGGAAACTGCCTTGTGGCTGCTGAGCACGAGCATTGGTGGCGTAGGCGCGCTGGTTGTACCCTGCTGGATAGTTGGACGAGCGTGACGGCGTGGATGTCCTATTTACACTCCCGGCCATTGGGGCTATGGCTGCAGATCGCTCTTGCTGAATGGTGAACTCATCTTTCTCCATAGTGCCGTGGTAGTCCGGGTTCTCGATCACAACCTTCCGGCTGATATTCAGCTCATCCAGTTGGTCTCCATTTAGCTTAGCAACCGCATGTGGGGGAAGCGTTGATACAAGCGCTGCAAGGCTTGACTTCAGAGTCTCATATACGGTTTGCTCTGCTGTCGAAGGGACGTCGGGGGTACCCATATCGGGAACGATCTCTTTGGTGTCAGCGCCCTGACTTCCCGGGGCCTCGAGATTGCGAATCCGCTGATATGAGCTCAGGGTCTCCAGAAGATCCGAAATGTCTCGCAGCACATCCTCCGAGTCTTGTGGTCCTTCGTCATCGTTTTCTTCTTCCTTGTCCCCCTGATTCTCTTCGGCATCTTTGTTCTTTGGAGCGTCAATATGAGAAACATTGTCTGCAAAGTCTTCCGGGTTGAACGTTTTGACCATCTCCTCTAGAGTGCTCTCATCAAGCTCTCCGATATTCCCTGGCCGTTCCGATTTCGTTTCCTCGTGTTCCTGTTGATCTGGTACAGAAAGCAGCATGTGCAGGCGCTTCGCCCCCCGCTTCTTCCACCACACCATGTCTTTGGAGTCGGCCTGCACGATGGCTCCTGAACTATCGAAAGATGGGGCGAACGAGGAGTACACCCCCTGCCAGATTGATGCGTCGTCATCTGCCCACATGGCGGGATCCTCATGGAACCTTTCGTCAACATGTTGTTGAGACGACTGCTGTTTCTGCCGACGATTCCAGTACGATGGCGAAGAGGTGACGCCACCATACTGAAGCCACTGACCGGAAGGAAGAGGCGCAAGACAGTAATTGTTACGATCGCCGAGGAAGGACTTGAAGTTCGTGACTGCTTCGAACGGATCAACCCAGCTGCTGAATGCCCCTCGAGATGAAGATCTGGCCCGACGAGGCGGTTCCAATTGGGGTAGAGTCTGTCGGGGGGCGAAGACCTCGCCAAAGGTCCTTGTGGATTCCTTGGGTTTGGCCTCAAGATTCTGAGGTTCGACCTTTGTAATGGTTATTCCATTCGGTAGGCCTTCCTCATGCAACGGCGCCTGCACCTCGACAAACTTCTCGGTTTGCGGGTCGTCCGAAGGCAATGAAACCTTGACCGATTTTTGTAGACTCGAGTATAGCTGTTTTGGGTTGGCTGGGTTACCGAACAAGGTCAACACCAAGCTGTCATTACGCGTTTCCACATTTGACGGGGCAGATTTCGTCGGCGCCTCCGCATCATCCTCCGATGCCTCCGTCTTGACATTAGCTGGGGTTGTCTGGGCCTGGCGAACAAGACTATTCAAGTGTTTTTTGAAAGCGGCGATGCGATTAACCGTTTCAGTCAAAGGTGTTCCATCCGCCGGGGTCGCACTAGCTTGAGCCTTGTTTCTTTCAATCACGGCAGCAGATGCCCTCTCGATGTCGCTTAAGAATTCCGAGAGCGTGTTGTAGCGATCCGAAGCTACGCGTGCTTGTATGCTGGCCCCTTCGTCTTTGTCACCGGATACTTTGGCGCGTTTCGAGCGAGGTTTGGACGGAGACGTCGACAGTGGACACGATAGAAGGTGAAGTTCTCCGTCAGTCCTAGCGCGGGTTAACCATCAAATGCGCGACAAATGGTCACAATAGGGAGAGCTTACTTGCTCAGGATTTCGACGAGATTCCGAAGGGTTTCTTGCAGCTTGACTTTGTCCTGAGAACCCTTCGAAGAGGACGCACTAACGTCCTGAGCAGCCTTATCATCGTGACTCGAGACACGCTTTCGTTTGCCCGGCGTCGCCATAGTAGGCGGATCGGGTGTGGAAGTATGCAGTTCTCCATTTGTGGCCGACATGGGTGCCGTGCTTCCGCCTTCGTCTGCGCTCATGGCTCCGGAGTCGCGCCGTTCCTGCAGTGTTTCTTCGAAACGAGAACAAAGGACAATCCGTCCTAGTCGAACACGGTTTTTGCAGGCGAGTTTTTACAAGAAGATAACTCGAGACTCAGAGCCTTTGAAATTAATTTTAAACTAAGGGTTTCACCTTCAAGGAGGAAGGGGCATAAAGCAGAAAAAAAAGAGGATATCGCAAAGAGCAACACTCGTGGATCTCCGAAGCGGTTGCGCCAATAAGTTACGAGGGCCAGTTTGACGGGCGCGCGGTCAGGACGAGAGGGAGAAAGACGGGCGAAGATGCGACACCACAATGGCAAAATGGCGACGAGATCGGCTGTCGTTCACGCGGGAGAGGAACTCGAGGGGGAGAAAAGGAAAACAATAGAGCCGGAGAAAATCAGGGTCGAGACGGCGGATCGGATGGCAGGCGGGAGAGGGCGAGGAGGAACAAGATCTCCCTCTGGCGCAACTCGTGACGATCCCGCACGTGACCGGGGCCCTTTTTCGAGCCGGCCTTGACAGCATCAATCTGTTTTTTTCTTTCTTCTGGAGACCAACACCCCCCGCCGACCGTGTGTCAAGTTGCCTTCTGCGCGCCGCTCTTCCTTGCAAAGGCCCCTTCCCCCATCTCCTTCATGGATGTCATCGGCATTCAGTCATGCTCCGAGCCGCTCGAGGGTTTCCTCTCTGAGAGCAGCGCACATGCTCAGTAGTCGTTCATGGCCAAAGGTTTGTACCTGTTGTTTTTTTATTTTGATTAGCTCCGTCCTTCTGCAGAGACTGACTACCGTGTTCTCCGTAGGAATGCTTTTCAAGTAGCCTCTTCCACCCACTGAACTTGACTCCGCTCTCGACACTCCCTCCCAATGCCCTCACGCCTTTAATTCCATCCCGATCGATCAGTTCAACCCCGCGCAGACTTGTGGCAGCTCAAGGAGGGCAGATCAGTGGAATCGATCAAAATGAGCAGCTAGCGACTTGTGAATACTGGTGTGGGATACGGCTTCAGACTATCCTAAGCCAATCTTATAACCCCCCGGGTCCAAATGACAAGCGGCGGCAGCGTACGGAATTCAGCTCCAACCTAGCGTCTTTCAAACCATTCGTTGCGCAATCAGCTATCTCGGAACCGTTACAATCACACCCTGTTCCCAACTCTACGCCACTATCGCATAGTAACAAATCGGTGAAGAAACGAGATGCGGAAGGGAAACGGCCGCAAGAGAGGCCAGACACGGGCCGAAGCAATCCTCGCAGAAGGTCAAAATTGGATTCTTCAACAATCACGCCGACTCCCACGGAGTTTATGATGGACACGCTACAAAATGTCTTCGAATACCCTGATAACGACGGAGGCGGCAATTGGGTGCTGGCAGCGAGAAACCCCAACGACCCTCTCATGACACCCTTAACCAAGTCGCAAAGGATCTCGTACAAAATAAACCACAGGAGTTCACTTCAGGAGGCTCTTGCTGAATACCTATACGATGTGGAGCGCCATAGAGGCCCGGAGAATAGGCCCGGAGAGCTCAAGATCAAGAGCCCACCCGACGAGAAATTAGATCTTGATGCTGGGCTACAAAGGTTCAGTCGCAGGAAATTTGAAAAGTATCTTCATCAACGTGGGTACTGCATCACTGATCTGACAGTGTGGGCCTGGATATTTTCGGCTGGCACCCCTTACCAGGCTGCTCTCCGTCTGCTAGCAATCGAGGATAAGAGCAGGCCAAGGAACGGTCCCTATTTTCGTACAACCCCTCCGTTCATTCCGCTGTTTCTGTTACGGCAAAATCTTGATTTGGATACATTTCGCCTGCTTCTGCTATACTCACTCAGCCTCATAAGCGGTCAGCCGTTGCCCAGATATAAAGCATACGCGAGAGTGATGTCAGAAGACGTGTGGCTCGAAAACGCCCGGGCAGAAGACGCGGCACCCTTAATTGACCCCAACATGTGTATTACATTTGTCGTGCGACTCCTCCACCATGCCCGTCAATTGCTGCCGCAGGCTCAGGTTCCCATCGTGCGCGCGCTCGCAACCTACCTGACTCTCTTGAAGTCAGACAAGGCGCACGGCGTCTCACGCGCGACGCCACAGAACATGAAGTTCATGACGGCTAAATTCAACTTGGTCCTTCGGCTACTCGCACTGCGCTGCAGACAGGGTTCATTCAGGTCGGCTGCAATACAGCAGGAAGCACAGTTCACACTACTCAGAGCGATGGCGGGGAATCAACCCGTTATGCCTGTGACCCGACAGAGCTATCAAGCTATCGCTGTCGTCCAACTTGCACACAAAAAAACATCGGCAGAACGTCAATTTGCAGAGTTGAAGGCACCATCATGGCCACCCTGGAAAGAAGAGAAATCAGGCATCGATTTCCAGCGCGGATCCGAAGGTATGAGTAGTCGAGCAATGCGCGTGATGACCCAAATGAAGGAAGCAGGATATGGCCATAGCCGCTGGGAAGAGGTTGCTGGAATCTATGCCGGCTGGGACACCGACAAAAGCCCAACCATCCAAACTAGGGCTTCAATGCCCCAGCCCCGGCTTCTGCGCAATTCAGTAGGGAGTACCTCCAGTGCAGCAATCTGGGAGGCCCGTCTGCGTTCCACCAGAACTGTGCGTGAAGCCTGGGCATGCTTCCTCTCATACCAAGATCAAGGCTTGGGCCCACAGGATAGAGTCTATGGTGCGATGGTTGACAAATTAGTCCACGGAGATAAGCCAGAGAAGAATAACTTTGGTCACTCAAGCCATGCGCTGCCAGGCGATGGGTTGGAAGTTTTTCCCGAGCCTTCCTCCGCCCGAGATTTGATCTATGTACATACCGAGCCACCTACTTTAGGTGAATTTCTCCATCAGATGTTGTCTCAGGGTATCCGACCGCGCAGCAAGATGTTGGCTTCACTTCTGCCCTCCGCGCCTAACATCCGGTGTGGTCTGGATTATCTTTGCTGCAGCCGTCTATCCAACGATCAGGTCATGGCCTTGTGTACTACTTGGGGCAGTGAAACCGACTATCGTGAAAGAAGTGGACGGGTCTTAAACGAAATATCTGACTTTCTTTTCACTGCCTTTATATACCTCTTGTGCAAGTTTCCGACACCCAAGGACCTTATGTTTCGACACTCTGTGCGCGCCATGGATGCTTTCCCCTTGATTATGGGGTACCGGTCCAAGGCTCATATGAAACCTGCGACCCTCTTTTCTTACGCCCCCGGCAGTCCAACCAATTTACAACATGCGATCAATTTGCTGATGGTACGGAAGTCCAAGCCTCCCGAGGCATGGACTCATGCCTTGTCGGCTATTAGCAGGAACCGCCTCTCTCATGCCAACCGCATGGTGAACAAAAACACGCAAGTTGTACTCACCTGGTATGAGAGCTTGGAGTTACTTGGCCGCATGAAAAAACTTCGAATTGAACTTCGTCCGGAGGCATTCCGGCTTCTTTGCAACAATTTCTCCAAGTTCATGATGGCCGAGAAAGCACAGCCCGGCGCCACAGAAGAAGGCATGCAGCTTGTAGCAGAAGTGGCACGGTATGGAGCCTTGACTCATGTTGATTTAGACTGTCTGCAATCGCAGGATATGACTGCGAGTGGTCTTGATATCCTCCGAGGCCAATTCGACCGACTGGTTACCCAGGGCTCAATGACACACCCAGTGTTTGCGAAGGAAAACGAACCTCAATCCAGAGTGGAAGGCGCCGACTCGTTGCCTCGGTTATCTTACATTCCCTCTCCGGCCATCTTCCACGCATTGGTGCGATCGCTTGGATTTGCCGAAGATTACGATAGTTTAATACAAGTCCTTGGATGGATGTGTCGCTATGAATCCAACATCCAGGCAGCGTCGGAAGAGTATATGAATGGTCCGAGGATGTTGCGAAATGTCGTGGTGGCAATCAGCGTGTATCTCGAAGGACATTTGGACATACGGTCTCAGCGGCACTCGACCAAGATGCAGTCGGCACATGAGCCGAACGAAACACACTCATTGGAGGGAGCCTCGTCGGATCACTCTGATGGAAGGCCATCTGCGGACCTCATCTTGGAGAAAGCATATGACATGGTGACGGCGTCGGAGGTCCTGGGTCCATGGCCGAACCATGAAGAAATCCAGGCGTATTGTCAAACTCATTGGGAGGAGCAGCGGGTGCTGTGAGGACGGGAGGTGTACACTATTCTTCATTCACATTCATGTATATATTATACCCCTTTGTACAATATACCATAGAGACAACTAGTTATATAGAGCAATACATTGCAGGCGCTTATCCGCGGCAAGAATTGGAGACGGGCGGACATTCTCCCCCGCACGAACCCGGCCGAGTCGAACTAAAAAGCTTTCCCCACAGCCCCGGCGTCATCACCTTCGGGTTTTCATCAGCTGCTTTACTCTTCTCTCCCCTTCACACTACGCAAACCCTCAGATCACCATCACCTAATTCCTCTTCTATCTCATACCCTCCCCAAGATGCCCCCACGACTCGCACTACCAGCCCTTCGCCGTCCTCCCGTCTTTTCCGTTCGCGTTACAATCGCCCGGTACAGCACCACGCCTGATGACGCCGTGATCAAAACCCACCAAGTCCCCGCGCCCGGCTCTGGCAACATTCGGGTCTTGCTGTTGAACCGACCGAAGGCTCGGAATGCACTTTCACGAAGCCTCCTGGACAGTCTGGCCAAACACGTGCAGTCCATCTCCGCCGAAGGGGGCGTCGGTCCCACACGAGCCTTGGTCATTGCCAGCAATGCCGACGCGGCTTTCTGTGCGGGTGCCGATTTGAAGGAGCGAGTGGATATGACGAAACAAGAGTACGTTCTGGTTTCTGTGTCCTTGACTTTCAACCCTGTATAATATTCTCGACTGCGAGGGAGTATCTTGCTGAATCTGTATCATTTTTCCAGAACAAACGAATTCCTTTCGAAACTGCGCGGCACGTTCCAAGACCTCGCCAACCTCCCCATCCCCACAATCTCCGGCATCTCGTCGACAGCGCTCGGCGGCGGATTAGAGCTCGCGCTGTGCACGCACCTACGCGTCTTCGGCTCCTCCTGCGTCGTCGGACTCCCAGAGACCCGGCTAGCCATCATCCCCGGGGCCGGGGGCACTTACCGCCTCCCCAGCGTGATCGGGGTGAACCGCGCCCGGGACCTCATTCTGACGGGGCGACGCGTATCGGGCGCCGAATCCTACTTCATGGGGCTTTGCGATCGGCTGGTCGAGATCCTGCCCGAGGAGGAGCAGAAGGAGGGCGTGGCGCGCGAGAAGGTGCTGCGCGAGAGCATCAAGTTGGCCATGGATATCTGCGAGGGCGGGCCCATCGCTATCAAGCAGGCGCTGCAGGCCGTCAACGGATACCAGCGCGGCCAGGAGGCGGAGAACGAGGCCTACGCGGGTGTCATCGAGACGGAGGACCGCTTCGAGGCTCTGCGGGCGTTTGCGGAGAAGAGGAAGCCGGCTTTCCGCGGGCGATGAGATGAGGCTCTGATGGGCAAATGTGTATACCAATATTGATAATTGTATCACCCTTGTTCTTGTTCGTGGCCTCAGTCTCGTTCCAACTACAGTATACTCGAGAGGTCACGAAACTGGAAATAAACTGGTGCAGACATGAATGCCTAGGCACATGCAGTTAGTCACTGATTACAGCCCCTTGGAAATGGCTACCGTAACAACACGACTTTCCATGTCTCTCTCATTCCTTACCCACGAACCCACCCTCGGAATGATTCACATCGTTGCATCCAGGCCATGTTCCAGAGTTAGTTAGTCACACATGGCTTAGTGCCAGAGACCGATGTGACATACTACAGCCGCATGCCGCCAGAATTACAATATGAGATGATCCGTAGGGTCCGTAAAGCCCTGGAGGAATTAGGTAAACTAAATTTGGGTCTTTGGTCGAGTTCCAACGTACCCTGGAACCGCTTGACGGGCCGCCGTTCCACGAGCAGCCACCGAGCTGGGTTGATTGGATAGGGTTGGATCGGATTATACAGAATCACAAACCAGACTATTTAGAGATAATTATAATGATGTTGATTGGATTCTATGCAGGTACCCCTAACACCTTACCTACTACCTATCCATGGATCTAAATGATGTACTGTAACTATGTACAGGATGTAACGGATCCACGGGGCAGCCTTGCGATTAACGTTCTGCCTGGAACTGGTGTAAACAACAACACAGCCTTCTGGTGCATGTCACTGTCACTCTGAGGACTGCCCTAAAGAAAGAAACATGGAGTGATTTTTCAAGTTCCGCTCTTCAGTTGATCCCACATCATGTTTCTCAGTCATGAACAGGCAAGTCCTTACTTACTAACAAACTAAAAAGGAGGGGGCCAAAAGTGAAGAAAAGTCGGGCAAATTAGCGCCCGAGCCAGGCGTTACAGCCTCATGTCGGTGCTCGTATACTTGCCTCAGTCTACGGTGTATGGAAGGTCGAGCTCACTCGCTCGTATTGACAGGTTCAGATCGATTGTTCTCGCTGAATAGGAGACTCCTAGCTGGCAGGAGAATTAATTAACTGGTCGGGTTACTGGCGTTTTTGTTAGTGCAGCCGGAATTCACCCCGCGATCTGCAGCGCTAAGCCTTTAATAAATCCCGATCTGTACTCCGTATGCACTCCGTACGGCGTATATACTCTGCGAGGTGTATGACGGTAGGTGTAGGGATGGTGTTTTACTTGTCACTGTTATACTTAGAGGTATCGAGCCTCGAGTGAATCAAGGTCGTAATTCAAGCTGATCTTCAGATTGCATGCAACGAACAGATGACTTTGCCTTGGTCAGCCCCGACCCGATTTAGTGTCCACGGGATACTAAAGAATAATAATATTTCAGTCGATTTCACTAATCACCGCTAATGCAGGCGCTGCCACTCCGCAGGCACCAGGCACCCTCTACTCGCCCTCGTCGGCGTCATCTGGCCCTTTCATCCTCCCCTCCTCCTCTCGCTCTTCCATAAATATCCCTCGATCTCCCAGATCTTCCTGTTCCCCTTCTCCCTCCCCCGCAATCCATACCTTCGCTATCTTTCATCATTCCCCACACGCTTCTTCCATCGAGATCGACAGCTAGTCTTCTCCCCTCTTTCTGATCGGAGCTGCCTCAAGTCGTTTTCCATTTCACTCGCTTTTCGCATGATCACAACCCTGCTGAGCCTCACCCCGTCGTCGCTCTTTCAATGACCTCCCTCGCAGCCCGGGTCAAGCAGTATGGCTTGACCCAGGTTTACTGCTCCCCCGAGAAGCCCCAGGTCGACATCGTCTTGGTCCACGGTCTGAACGGTCATCCGTACAAGTCCTGGGCTACCGACTCGGGCGTCTTCTGGCCAGCGGACCTGCTGCCTGAGGTGCTGGAGACCAGCCGAGTGAGGATCCTGACGTACGGATACAACGCAAACGTAACCGCCTTCACGGATGGCGCCTCCAAAGATCGCATCTTGAACCATGCCGAAACCCTGGCTTCGGGCCTGGCAGCTAACCGAAATGTAAGTGACTCAACTCCACGGGCCGTCTGTCGGACTCGGGATATCTCTGGTCGCTAGCCCTAACGCTGACACTCTCTTGCTCTCCCTTCTAGCTTCGAGCATGTTCAGATCGCCCCATTATCTTCGTCTGCCATTCCCTCGGGGGTTTGGTCGTCAAGCGCGCGCTAATCTATTGCCGCAACGTGTCAAATGAGAAGATCGAGCACCTTCGGTCGATCTTCGTATCCACGTACGGTATCCTGTTCCTGGGGACCCCTCACAACGGATCGGACGTTGCCAAATGGGGCCTCCTGCTGCAGAACATTTGCAGCGCTGTCCTACCCAGGAAGTTCTTCGATTCGTCGCCTCATATGGTTAAAACCCTGCGTTCGAATAACGAGACTTTGCAAAACATCAACAGTCTTTTCGTGGAGATCATGAGTCGCTTCCATATCTACTTCTTCCATGAGACCCTGCCGACGGATGTCAAGGGAACTCGGGAGGTGATTGTAGATGAAAGCTCAGCTGCCCCCCAGATGGAAGGGGTGGAACGCATGGGCATCGAGTCGGACCATCGACATATGTGTAAGTTCGAGGATGACGGCGCCCCAGGATACGAGGCGGTGGCAGAAGCTCTCCTGCGGTATTCGCGTGACGCCCCTCACACGATCATTGATCGATGGTCTGAGGAGGAGGAAACTCGCCGAGTGATGAAACGGACCAAGGTCAGGGAACTCTTCAGTCAAGGTAAGTGAGGACCCAAGCCCCTAAAATTTTATATTGCTGACAGGTCGCTTAGAAAGGATGGACTCGCCACCAATGGGAGGAAGTGAACCGGATCTTCGTGCAATCGGTAGGACTGATTTCCTTCCTGCGTCTTCACCTTCTGTGACTTTGCGAGATTATGAGATCGAGGAGCCCTCAGAGGCATCCTATGCCAGTAAGCATGTATAATCTGGTTTTGTTTGAATGTCAGCATGGCAAAAAAAAAAAAAAAAAAAAAAAAGAGGGAAAACCTGGAAAAGCAAACAAAACACTGTCTCTTTGAAATGCTGCAAATCATGCCTTTGATATTTTATTTCTTTTTATCTGATTTTTTGTTTTAACTTTTTTTTTTTTTTTTTTTTTTTTTTTTTCTGTTTTCCTTCGTGTATCCTACCGCGCTATTGTATCTTTAGAACACAACGAAGCAGCAGTCAGAAGATGCTGACTATTTGTCCCTTAGGTAACTCTGTTGTATCCCACGACAAACACTTGCCTCCAGCAGAAGGCCGACAGTCTCCAGTGTCCGAGCTCGCTGGCAGTACGGATCTGTCCTTGTCCAAGTTAATGAAGAAGGAGCCTCTCTTCGTGGTGCCCCCGGGATTTCATCCAAACTCGACCTTTATAGGAATGCTGAAAGAGCTGGAAATCCTCCACACGCGATTGTTCAAGGCCAAGAAGCGATCAAGTGGTCTGTCGTCCGTTCTGGTCTCTGGGGTGCCCGGCTCCGGAAAGACTCACATAACACGGGAGTATGTGTGGCGTTACCGAGAGGACTATCCTGGCGGTATCTTCTGGGTCGACGCCAAATCCCTCCAGTCCATCTATAAATGCTTCTGGGACATTGCGGTGGCCGCGGCACTGACAGACAGCGAAGACTTCCCGGAATTAGACGATAAGATCACTCAGAAATACGTGGAGTTGGTTCGCACATGGTTTCAAGGCCGTGAGGGCTGGCTGCTGATCTTCGATGGGCTCTCATTTGATCATGAGAACGACCTCAACCACTTCAAGCAGTTCATGCCATTCAACAAGCAGTGTAGCATCATATACACCTCAGTTGATAGGACATTGCGCAAGAAACAGCGACTGTTCGAGCCATATTGTCTGCAGATGAACCCATTTCAGGTTGAGGATGCCTGTAAGCTTCTATTCAAAGATCTCGGGATCAAGAGGCCGTCTCCCGAACAGGCCCGCAAAGCCATCGAAATCGTCAACCACTATGAGTGTCTTCCTTTGGCGATTCATGCCATTAGCCACCGCCTCAGTGCAACCTCAAAGCCCATTGAGCGCTATCATCTCGATTCCCACCTGACCGATGAGAAGTTGGCGGAGCCGTTCCTCGGCATCATGCATGACCTTTACCGCACGAATCACTTCGAAGCTTTGAATCTCATCAACCTTCTGTCATTTTTTGGCCATCAGGTTCCTATCGGCATGATCAACCTGGGAAAACAGGCCCTAGAACTCTGGCACGTTGACATATACGGCTCGAGTAGACCTGGGGACTCTGGGGACATTGACACAACGCTGGGGACCCTGATTCGTTATGGGCTGATAGAACGAACATCGGACGCCTATGCCTTGCAAGCAAAAGCCTTGTCTCCCCGTTCCGAGAAGGATGACATCCTCGACATCAAGGCAGTGGCTCCAGAGTTGTCGGAATCGCAGACGGAGAGTAGCCAGGAAGCCTTCTTTTCCATCTACCAGAACTCCGGATCCATCGATATGCTCAAAATCCATAGCGTGGTCCAAGGATTTTGTCGAGACGAGTTGAAGATCAGGGACAAGGAGATGAGGAATATGATAAACCCATCCGCCGATACAGGAAGGCCGGCGGCCGGCTACTACAACTCGTGGCTGGTGGTTGCGATCCGCGTTTTCATCCTCTCCTATGAGAACGCACAAAAGCGAATGAATCAAACTGACGATTATGGCCTGGCTAAGGATTATCGAGAATATGAGACCCATGCTTCCGTGTTGGCCAACAATTTCCCACGAAGGCTGGTGAACGAACCGGGCATCGTGCAAGAGGCCCGACGAGATCTCAAGCATGTCATGAGAAGTATCAGCAAGGAGATTGAACGGGTCTCTCCAAGCTCCTCGCAAGAGTCCATTCGCAAGTATCGCTCCGTCTTTGACCACTCCAGTAGTTCCTCTTCCTCTATCCCCGACTCCGTAGGAGAGGGTGGACTGAGCCGCCACTTCACATGGGATCTGAATGAAATGACACCGCCGCCGGTGGAATCGCCGAAGGAGATGAGCCCGCCTTCCACTCACTTCAACTTGGATCCTTTCGTCCCGCATATCTACCGAGAAACAAACGCGGCTAAGGACATCGGGTATGAAATGGATGCAGAAGGCACGAAGCCAATGACTCGTGGATCGCCGGCACTATCGCAGTTGAGTCATTCGACGGCAAAACCAAGATCGGAGCAGGCATCAAGTCCTCCGCAGCAATTCGACGACCACGGTTGGCATGTAGTGGAAAAGACACCCAAGCCCAAGCCAAGCAAGGGGAAATTCCCCAAAAGACCTCGGTTCCCCCGGAATATCCGTGGTCCAAAGCTGGCAGCGCCCGTTCTCGAGTTGTTTTCTGTCGAAGGGAGGAGTGCATCGACCGGCATCGTGGAAAGAACCCGAACTAGTTCGCTGGTATCTGCTTCCGAATCCCTCTCCGCCGTGCATCACGCGAGCCCTCCATATTCTCAGCAAGAAGTCCCAAGGCTGGTAGATGAGCGGCCGTTGATCAATGACGAGAATGCACCGACCTATGCTACCGTGGCAGCCATGCGTGCACATGAGTTGAGCACCTCCGCAAAACAGCGATCCTCTTCTAGTCCTGGCGGGAAAACTCGTCCGACGTTTCTCGGACTTCAGAGCAAATCCTCCGAGGATTCATTTGCCAGCGCCATTCAAGTTTCAGCTTTTGCCTCCGAGTTCAAAACCGACCACATGAACCAATCCACATACAGTGAGCCGGAACAGGGACATCTCACACAGCAGCTGCACGCTTTGGACTTGAACATGGCCCAAGGGTCGCGATACCAGGCCCGGCATTTATCAACAGTCAGAGCGGTTGGTCCTACCGGAGACATGTCCGCAAGCACGCCTTCCATTGTCACTTATGTCCCAGCGCTGCCGTATGAAAGTAATATTGAGGTTACCCACGCGCGTCGCCAGAGTGCGGTAGCAAGACCACCATCCGCTGGCCAGCCGGCGACCAACGTGAGTCCATTGTCCCATCCGTCTGCGTTTATGCCCGGTGTTTCGCCGCCACCATCTACCAAGGTCACCGAGATATCTGTTGGGGGTTATGCCTCTGATCCAGCCCTGGAGCCAATGACACGAGGTCCGTCTGCACAGTCGCATCAGTCGTGGGCGACAGACCCAATTCGCCTTCCGCGATTCTCGCCGATGCCTACCAATATCAACCAAGTTATGCCGCATCCGCACGCCGTTTCGGGGACCGGAAGTTGGATTGGGGACATGCCGTCATATCAGTCTCCGCCGCCACTGGCGCCCTCATTCCAGCCGGAACCGGGCTACGCCGCACAACACCAACTGCGAGCAATCAACCCCCTGAGTCACCCCATGGTAGGCATGGACCGTGGTTGGGAATACCGGGAGCCTCAACCTCTGTTCTTTGGCACCCATAAAGTCGGCGTTCGTGAGGCTCGTCAAAGAATAGGAGCATTCCCAGCCTACGGGGCCCCAGCGATGCCAGGACACCTTGCACCGTTGAGCATGTACCATCCGAACTTGTCAGGACCGCTCATTCCACATGAGTTGCAGATGCAGCCTCAGGAACTGCCGCCGACTGTGCGAGGACGGAGTGGCAGCTCCCCTGCCCATCCTGCATTCGATCGATTTGGTTGACGAGTGTGAGTTCTTCGAAGACCATGCGTCCGCATAAGAATAAAGAGCGCTTCAAAAACATGGAAGATCATAAATCATGCAAGAAAAGGAAAAAAAAAAGAAAAAAAAGAACAAAAGAGCATTAAAGGATACAAGAAAGGGAAATGCATATAAGAAATGGAGTTGGAGTTGTGATTTGGTTTCTCTCTCTTTGTCTTTCCCCCTTGCAGGCGTTCTCACAGAAGGCGGACATAAACCATATTGAATTGTTGATAGACACAGAGATGAAATGGATAACGGGCATATAAGGTGGCGTCTCCTGGGCTGAACATTGACATTTTCACATTCATTTGCATCAACGGGTTTGATTTTTTTTTTTTTTTTTTTCTTAGGCAGGAAGAGGTTGCACAGGTGGATGGATTGTTTTGATCTTTGCAACATATGTGATTGTATTGGATCCTAAGGAAGTATGACGGTCGGGTTCTGGTTCGTGGGGATTTGTCGTTTGTGTGCAAATTCCAGCACTTCAGGTGGAGGAAAGGGGGTCCAGAAACAAGAGACTACTCATATTGCTAACGAATGACTGAATTCATGAAGAGGAATTCGTTTTCTCAGTTGTTTACTGTTCTGTTCTATGCTATAAAGGCTTTTATGCGCAACCGTAGGGAGCTCTATACAACGCGTGCAGTCGCATCACGTGCACTTCCAAATAGTAGGAACTCTCTGACAAGCTAGAAGAAAAGACAACGACATCATCGGCTTGTCCCAGTAACTCATAATCATCATGTCTTCCTGGTACATCCAACCGTTCAACGAGGCAATCCCCGGAACATGCCATGGTCGACCTGGATCGGCGCTATACCTCATCGGGCTGGCCACTGACCGTTTATCGACGTAAGAGCTCTGTTGGCCGATGACGTCACTGCATCATGGCCGGTCTTATATAGAGGCGAGGAAGGGGACTTGGGTACTCCGTATCTTCCATCGATTTGATCTATCTACACTGAATATTCTGATCTTTGATCTCACCATTCAATTGAATTGAATTAAACTAAATCTCCATATACGTTCCAATACACACATACAATGTCTTCGTCTATCATGCGCATCACTCCCATGGCTGCCCGCCTGGCAGCTCGCAGTTCCGTCCGCTCCACGACCACGCCTTCTCTGGCGGTTGGTCTGAACCGATCGATTTCCTCAACTGCACGGATGGAAAAGGGTCCCGTCGAAGCTACCAAGGATACACTTAAGAAAGCCGACAGTGCTATCTCCGGTGCTGCGGTCAAGGGTATCGAGAAAGGCCGTATGTGACGATCTATTCCCTTTCCCCCTTCTTTCTTTAAATTCAAACCTTCACTTGGATTGGTGCCCGGTGTTCTATTTTTGTTCTGTGCTGCATATAGATGCTAACGAACAAACAGAGGAAGCTACCGAAAAGCTCAAACAGACGACCGGGACGGCCCAATCCAAGTCCCAGGAGCTGAAGGGTGAGGCGCAAGATGCCGCCGGCAAGGGCAAGGGCAAGGCTGAGGAGACCCTGGGCCAGGCGAAGGGTAAGGCGGAGGAAACCTTGGGTGAAGCCAAAGGCAAGGCCAAGGAGACCTTGGGTTGAGAGCTTGGGTTCATCGTAAATTTCTCTCCTCATTCCCATTGAGGTGTTGTGAAAATCAGGCGCTATGGTAGCATCGTTGGGTTCTTTTTTGTTTTCTGTCGTCGCATGTGTAATGAATTTCGTATAGTTGAGGATTGTTTATTTTCTTGGGTCCTTGTGTAATGATATAGTTATATGATCGATATGACTGAAGCTTCTTGTTGATTGTTTGTTGTAGACTTATCATTGCGTATATCCAGGGTTGTCTCGCATAGAGATTCGATGTTTAGATAGATTCCAGTAGGTGTAATAGTAAGCTCTTATTCCGGCGGAGGTAGCATAAGGACATATTCTCGACTGCTTAGACCGAACTTGAGCACATCCTTGTCTCTCACTTCCACATACCTTCCGCCTGGGACAGGTTCTCCATTCACGCTCGACCCGTTGGCACTCTCCAAGTCAATGAGATAAGGCTTGACTTTTCCGATGCGATCGCCGAATTCGTTGCGCTTGTCGACGAACCGAAACTGCAAGGCGGCGTGCTGCTTCGAGCAACTCGGGTGATCCAACGGGAAATCCACCACCAACCGCTCTCGTCCGATGAGCCAGCAGCTGCGTTCGTTCAGCTGGACCACTTCCAGCAAGTCCTCACCTTTGAACACGTAGAGCCGCCAGGGCTCTTTGCCGGGTGGTTTGCGCGCTTCCGGAGGCTCGTGATACTTGAGAACGACCGACTCCCCGTTGACCGCGACGGTGTTGCTCTCCGCCGCCAAGCGGCCCGTGTTGCCAAAGTTCGGCTTCTCTTTCTCAACCGGCGGAGCCACGGAATCCCCTCCTTGCGGCACCTCCGATTTGTATGCGTCGTTCTGCGAAGGAAGAGGTCCTCGCGACCGTTTCACCTCGCGCGATGGTGGGCTTCGCGAGCGTCGGGCCGGCGAGCGGGAATGGGAGGTGCTTCGATGCCTTCGAGAGGGCCTTTCCCTTTCCCTATCTCTTTTCCTATCGTCGTCTCCATCTCGGTCCCGGTGGCGTCGATGAGATCGCCGTTCGTCGGGAGAGCGGTGCCGGCGTCTTCTTCGGTCGTCGTCTGGACTCCGGTCGCGGTCTCGACACTCTCGACGACGGCGGTCGGAGTCTCTGTGGTGGCTGCTTCGACCGGATGGACTGCGAGAGGACTTTCTTCGCGGACTGTCCCGGCGCGAGCTTCGGTGGTCATCGCGGCGTCGTGAGCTGCTCTCGTGATCGTCGTCACCACGCCTCCGTCGGTCGCGGTCATGCGAAGGGCCTGGGGAGTCGCGCGGCGAGCGATGCCGCTTTCGGTCACGGTAGCCATCGGGCGATTCGGCCATTATTGGTTTTGTGGTATGAATAGAACGGAGTAGGTTTGGTTGAAAGAGAAAGAAGGCTGGGAAGATGGCTTTTTTTTTCTTTGGTCGCGAGACTCGGAGATAATGCCGGCACGTGATGGTCGGGATTTCGTCACATCAGTAACTAACTAGACTCGCTGCTTGCTTCTCCTCTCCATTCCTCACCTTTCACCTCTCATGGTTCCTGAATATTATCGGGGGAGTAAACCACGTCTCCTCCGTGGAAAACCATGCGGTCATGCTCAAGAAATCCAATGATATTTATCGCCATGGACTGCAATTGCTGATTCCGTCGTGCTCATCGCCACTCATCTCGCGGCTTCATTCCGTACAGCATCTCCTCCATAGATATAGACTTTACGCCACGGCTCATGGCTTCCCCGAACAAGACCTGTCCTGGCCATCTTCCTCCTCGTTCACTCCCTATGATGTGTTCAAACAAGACAAGAAGGCTCCGTACTCGAAGTCTCGGTTCTACGAGCTAGTCAAGATCTACCACCCGGATCGCCCGTGTCATGACCACCCATTGTGCAAAGACATTCCGCCAGAGGTGAGACTGCAGCGGTATCGCTTAGTCGTTACGGCCCATGAGATCCTTTCCGACCCGGCCAGACGAGCCGCGTACGATTTCTCCGGCGAAGGATGGGGCCTTCACCCCCGTCGCAGCGAGGGCCCGGCGCCTTCCTGGGCCCGATCGGGATCCAGTGACTATGGCCCCATCCATACAAATGCCACCTGGGAGGACTGGGAGCGATGGCGCAACCGTCATCAGGGAAAGCAGCAACACATGGTGGACAATCGCACTTTCACCATCTTCATCATCCTGCTCACGCTCTTCGGAGGTGCGATGCAGGCTTCCTGGATCACTCGGGTTAGCACGGGCTATGAGTCTCGGCTTCAGGAGCTCAATAGCGAGTCTACGCGGTTCTTGACGGGGCGACGGGAGAATACTGTCAACCAAATGGCATCGAATGAGGCTAAAGTCCAGCACTTTCTCATCCGCAGGGACCCGTCCGGTTATGGGTTGAAGGGGGAAGAGCAGCCGGTTTATCAGACTTTGTTAAACCCTCGAACCTCCGATTCTGAGGCCGAAGTCGAGGCCATAACGGCCAAAGGCCAGGGGAAGCCAAATCGAAAACAACAGGACGATAAGTCTAAGATTGGATCTTTGTCGCCTGCACATGAACCCACGCGGGAGAAGGAAGCGGCACACACACAGTAAAATTCGAGAATTTAATCACCTGAAATGGGTGCTGTACATACCTACAAATGCACAGAACGGAGGTTTGACTGATGCCTACAGACTAGAAGCAAGGGGATCATACAAATTACAAGGAATCTGGCCCCACAAAACGGTCGATCCACTTTCCCTGCAGAACAATTCTATTCGTGTGCTGGCGCTGCATCGAATCGACGTCAACCGAGGCATTTCGAGTTCCCAGTTTTGCGACTTCCGCGGTTCTTCTCGCCTTCTTTTCTTTTTCTTTTTTTTCTTTTTTATTTGCTTCCCACATCCCTCTACGACGGCTTCAACCGTTTCCCCTATTTCCGCTCTCCTCCATTCCTTGTATCTCAAGCGCGTCGATCGTTTCCCTTTACCGTGCCTGAGTTGCCTATAATGAGCAATCTTAACATGTCCCCTGGCCTCCTGAAGGCCATGATAGCCCGTGTCCCCCTCATTTTAAAGACAGTTCTTCTTCATGGAATGCGCCTGTCTCCTGTCTCGGGCAAACAAGATCTTCGCACGGAACTAACGGTTGTTATGATTCGCTCCCTCATGAATTTCCTCCTGCCTGTCGGCGTCCAGCAAAAGCACAGCATGGGCGACCCCGGCATCAAGGGGCCCATGTGGGTGTCTAAAGTCACATTTCCTGCGCCCGAAGATGCGGTGCAAGACGCAGTTTTGAAAGCGATTGAGCATCTCAAAACAGGTGGCGAAACTTTCGATATCCCAGATGTCAATCCTGTCGAGGCCGAGTGGACGGGATATCGCAATGGAGTGGGCAACAACGAACCGCAGCCGGAGATATCGGAGGAAGAGAAATACAAAAAGTTACAAGAGGAGTCGCAGTCGGACATGGTGATTTTGTATTTCCACGGAGGCGCATACTTGTAAGTATACTTGCCGTGGCGACTTTATCTTATGGGGATGCTGACGGGTTACTTCATTTACAGTTTGATGGATCCGTGTACGCACCGTCCTGCGGTGGCCCGTCTTTCCAAACTAACAGGTGCTCGTGTTCTATCGGTGCGCTACCGTCTTGCTCCTCAGCATCCCTTCCCGTCGGCGCTTCTTGACGCCTTAGTCGCCTACCTCTCGCTCCTCGCGCCGCCACCCGGTTCATTGCACGAAGCTGTACCGGCCAACAAGATTGTCTTCTCCGGCGATTCGGCAGGAGGCAACCTGTGCTTAGTTCTACTTCAAAACCTCCTTACTCTTCGGCGCGTCTCTCCTACGATCCGCTTCCACGGGCAAGAAATCCCCATTGAGATTCCCGCCGGTTTGGCTCTCAGCTCTCCCTGGTGCGACATTACACGGTCCATGCCCTCCGTCGTTCACAATGCACCTTACGACTTTCTAGCACCTCCGCCTCAAGACCACGACGTAGCCTATCGACCCCCGCCAGTCCCCGTGGACGAATCTTGGCCCGTCAACCCCCCACGTGTCGACCTCTTCGCGAATGCAAACGCTCTTATTCATCCGCTTGTCAGCCCCCTGGCAGCACACAAAGAGCTCTGGAGGGATGCGCCCCCCGTCTTCATCTCCGTCGGCGAGGAGGGTCTCACAGACGAAGGCTTAGTAGTCGCCCGCAGGATGCACCAGGTCGGCGTTCCAGTCGTGGTCGATCAGTTCGAGGGCATGCCGCATTGTTTCGGAATGATGATGATCGAGACCCCGGCGGGACGACGGTTCTTCGACGGAATGGCCAACTTCTGTACCGACGTGGTCGCAGGCTCGGTCAAATCGACCGGAAATATCAACTACATCACATATAAACTGCGTTCGACCCAGAACCTCTCCCTGAACGATGCCGTGCCTCTCTCCGACGAGGAGGTCGACGAGCGATTGCGTAAATGCAGTACCTGGCGCGTGGAAGGGGAGAGGCTGCTTATGGAAGAGTGGTCTGGGGAAGCGAAGCTGTGAGAGATTTATTCTGCTTCTCATTGTGTCGAGTGATTGTGGATATCTGGGGTTTTTTCCATCTTTCCATACATGGCTTCTTCTGTGACTACTTGCGGGCGTTGGTGTAGATTCCCCTTGTGTTATTTTCATTTATTTTCATTCATTTTTCCGTGTTTGGATTCAGTTCTAGCGACATTCACTGTGTATATGATTGGATGTAATTTTTGATAGACCTCAATATATATACCCATGCCTAATTATTACAATGCTAACACTAGCATACTCCGCGGTGTAGGGGTGAAAGTAGATCCGGCTACGTCATACCTGCAATCCATCTTGTGCCTCTTTTCCTACTTGGATCCAACCAGATAAGATAACAAGATAAGATACAGTCACTGGTATTTGAAATTTAGAACACCCTGAGGATGGGGCCGTGCGCCCGTCCTACCGCCTACCATTTTTACTATGGTAAGCGGGACTAGGGCAACCGGACACGCGTAGTTGAATAGGGTCACATAAATATTTTGAAGCTTTTCAGCTCCATACAATATGCCTAAACGCAGAGGCTGTAAGGAGTTAACCCCCCAGATGAGGTCTCGAATATGTGAGCTTCACTCTATTGGCTGGGGGGCACGCAGAATTAATAAAAAGCACCCTGAAATCCCTATTTCTACTATATCTTATACCCTGAAAATGGAGCGTGTTCGAGACGATAATAAAAGCCTTCAACGCCCTGGCCAAAAGCGCAAGCTTACTGAGGAATACCGGGATCATATATATGATCGAATTCATACAGATCATCACGTTACGTACGACACTCTTATCAATGAAATCGATGAAGCTGTATTAAAGCGTTCTATTCAGAACCTCACACGAGAATGGGGCAAGCGCAAATGGAGACAAAAACGCAGGCCAGAGATCAAGCCAGAACACGCAGTTAAGCGCCTTGCCTGGGCCCGAGAATATGAATTTATGACACCCGAGGACTGGGCTTGTGTTAAATGGAGCGATGAATGCACAGTTGAACGAGGTGTTGGTAAACGCCCAATCTGGACATGGCTTAGGCCTCAGGAACAGCTTCAGCAACATGATCTTCACCTTGTACGCTGTGGTAAAGGGGTTAAACGGATGTTTTGGGCTGCTTTTGGGGAGCAGACTAGAACTGGTCTTATTCCTCTAGATGGTGATCCCTATTCAGCTGGAGGGGGGGTCACAGGCAAAATTATCGCTGATTTATATCGAGCCTTTCTACCAGAGATTGTTCATCCTGGGGATATCTTTATGCATGATAATGCCTCTGTCCACACATCTCATATTCTACGTGATATATTAAGAGATATGGGCATTCAAGTTATGGTATGGCCGCCTTATTCGCCTGATCTGAACCCTATCGAGAATCTATGGGCCTTGATGAAAGAGGAGATATATAAGCTTTATCCTGAGCTAGAACACGCCAATGATACTGAGTTAACACGTCAGCTCCTTATACAGGCAGCTAAGGAGGCTTGGCAGGCTATAGAACAGAGGATTCTAGTACGCCTATCCCAAACCATGCCTCACCGTGTAAAGGCTGTCATCGAGTCCCAGGGCTGGTATACTAAATACTAGGATAGGAATTCATGAGGTTTCTGCCGGGCAAAATAGTCCTAGTTTAGTAGGCGGTCCCTAAATAGGCCACTAAACCTTAATCGGGTGTTCCAAATTTCAATTACCTCCCACTGTAACTAGTTAGAAGATTCTGCCACCGCCTGCCAGGTGGTTCTATGGACTTGCATGCATGCATGTATGTAGTTAAGTAATGTCTCGAACAGGAATAAAAGAGCATTTGAATTGAAAGCAGCAAATGTAGAATAGCTGATATATAGAGAAAAACTCCAGACCCATGGAGAACATGAAAAACACCGTGGCCATAAGACCAAATTTACTCCCATCCGCGCCCTCTGCTCTGCCGTAATCAACTCCGGTCGTTAAAATGCATCGAAGGAATAATCGAAAAGGATAGTCAAGTTAAGCGCACATAAAATAGAGATTAGATCCAAGATGAGCGGGAAGAGAGAAAGGGGAAAGGGTAGAAAGAAAGATGAGAAGAGTCTCCCAGAGCAAGCCACCCCACGATACATGCTTCATCGCATTGTTAGATGAATTCGTCGTCGTCCATGGATCCATCGTCGTGGCTCGCTCCGTGCAGGTTTTGATTTGGATTGAGATCAAGATCTGGAACGGGCTCTGGGATGCTAGGTTGACGGGTGTCATCTTGTGGTTTCAGACCGGTGAAGCCGAAGAGCCCTCGCGTCGGGGTTGCAGTGACTGCGAAGTCGCGCGTTTGGCTGCCCCGAATTCGGATCTCACCGGACAGGTTGTAGGCGCGAGGAGCTTCGTCCACGTATCCGTCCCAGAATCCCAGTAGTTGCCCGGCGAGTCTGGATAAAGCAAGCATGAGAGCCCAGACGGGTGCGAGGGTACCGGAGAGGTGTGACCAGCGCCAGAGCATGGTTGGAATCACAAAAGGGAATTGAGGTGCATCGCGGAGTAAGCAATTGCCCTCGCAAACGTTGGCAGCGAGCGGATGGCAATAGTAGTCGCACA
Organism: Aspergillus affinis; assembly: GCF_023601865.1. Classification (NCBI taxonomy): domain Eukaryota; kingdom Fungi; phylum Ascomycota; class Eurotiomycetes; order Eurotiales; family Aspergillaceae; genus Aspergillus; species Aspergillus affinis. The sequence continues at coordinate 146,856 of NW_026515821.1, forward strand.
TGGTCGATTCCGCGTAAGACCAGGCAAACAGGAGAATGATGAACCAGGTCAGACGAGTTGGCCGGTCCCGTCCCGTAATAGCATCGTGTTTCCATAGATGTGGAAGGGGAATTGCACTCGACGTGTGGTCGTGGGAGTGAGCTCTGCATGCCTCGCAGCTGTCGCTTCCTCGGTTACGCATCGACTTGAGATCCTTCTTCGACGTTGGGATCAAATCAACCTGTTTTTCGAGGCCATCCAAACCCTTCTTCACCCGATTGATGTTTTCCGAGAACGCGCGTAATTTCTCGTTAAGCCCGTCGAGATCAACGACATCACGACCCTTGGATCCGGCGAGCTCGAGTTTTTCCATCACTGACTTCTCGTATGCAGCGTCTTCCTCGGCCTCGGTTTTCATCTCATTTGGCTGTTCGTCGAGAATAAGCTGAAGAGACTCGATAGTGTCATCACCAACGTCAAGGCAGTCTTTGTCGGCTTTGAAGTCTTGCATGACCGTCTCGAGGGCACTTTTGGGTAGGTCTGGTTTGATCAACGGCGGTTTCTGGGCGTCTTTGGGCTTGTTTGTTGGGTTATCTTTCTTCTCATCTTTACCCTGCTCTGATTTCTTTTGCCGAGACTTTATTTTCAATTCTTCCTTCTCCCTTTCTTTCCTCTCACTTTCGGCTTTCTCTCTCTCTTCCTTCCTCTTCTCTCTCTCTCTCCTCATTTCTGTTTCACGCTCCTGTTCTCTCTGGGTCTGTAACTCGAAAGAGTCAGGCTTTCCAGCGACCTGTGGCTCGTTCGTGGGCTGATCCTCCATGATAGGCGATGGTACGATATCTTTTGAGAGATGTGCTGGGAAGCGGTCAGCCCGCTCAGTCATGGGGGTGTCGATCCAGGCGCCCGTCACCACCGGAGTCTTGTCGTGAATGCGATTTTCCGGCATTTTTGGTCCCTCCGGAGTCCTCAGCTCACTTAGCCGCTGGGACTGGTTAGGACTTTCAGTTCTAGCAAGTTTGCGAAGCAGGTCATGCGAGTCTCGTTTGGTGGGACTGCGTTTGTTGAAGGTGGAGTTTTTATAGACCATGATGGGGGTATTGGGGATTTGGTCACCGCCAGTCAATTTGTCTGTCGTTTGTTCGGAGAGCTTGTTCTGTGCATCTGCAAGGGGGACTCTGCTGTATCGGTTATCCGTAGTGGCTCGATTTGTATCGGTGGTCTGTTCGACTTGACTGCTGCGCGAGGCTAAGTCAAGCTTGAACTTCGGAGGAGAGGTGGCGGTGGGCTCCTCGAAAGGCTCCTTCGACTCGGGTTCTTTACGTCGCGTAATATCCCTCAGCCAGTCTCGGCGATGGGTACCGCGACTGCCCCAGTTTGTCGGAAGGTTCAGCGCGGGCTTGAACCCTTCGTCATCTTCCGGCATTTGCGCCTGCGCCTCCTCTTCCTCCCGTCGCTGTAAGTTCTCCGACGTCAGAGCATTGGCGGTACCGGTTCTGTTTAGCACTGGAGAACGGCTCGAGGTTGCTCGTCTCAATCGTTGCTCGTCCCGAACAGGGTCTCTTGAAGTCCGACGGTATGCGTTATCCGTTGCGTCCTCCGCGTAATTCGCGTCCGTGTGGGTAAACAGGCCATGATCCCGTATTGTCGAGCCTAACGAAGAGCCCCTGCTGCGGGTTCCGCGGAATTGCGTGCGGGGGATGTAAACATCGTCGTCGTCCGGCACGTCAAAGTCAACCAAGCTCCCGGCATCGTCAATCTGTCGGTACGTCTCCGCCAATTCATTCGGGGGGTTTGAATCTGGGGATGTATGGTTGAAGGTCTGTCGCCTCCGGTTGGGAGTCCCCAGAGCGTAAGGGTCGGTTGAGAAGTCCTCGTTGTCGGTCATGGTTGGGTAGCGAGAGAGGGCTTCAAAAGCTCCTCGCAAAGTTCCAGTTTGGCTGTAATTTCTCCGACGTCGAGCGGTCGAGGCGTTGGAAGGGTTTGGAATTCGCGACGCGTCGACTCGGTCGGTGGCGCGAGATTCGAGATGCGCTCGGCGAAAGGGGGAGCGGTGAACCTGCGGCGGTTCGAAAGCGCGACGCGACCACCCGGACTTGCGCTCAGGAGTAGGCATGTTGGGAAGGGGGGCGAGGGGTGATCGATGTGTGATTGACTTATGGCCTTTCCTCCCCCCCGGAGAAGGAGAGAAGAGTGAATATCCGCCCGATCGGGTTAGCGGCGGGCATCATCTGAATAATTCGGGATTTCTGGTTCCCTCCACCCTACACTTCTCCAACTCTCGCGACTGACAACGGCCTGCGCCTGTCACTGCCGACCCCCAGCCGATCTCCCCCGTCCGGTACGAAGCAGATCCAATCACTCCCTCCCTCTGTTGGCCGATCATCGTCTGCAGTGCCTCCTTTCGCGCTTTGTGCACTGACATGTGACCCGATCAGCTGTCGTAGCCCTCATTGATCTCCCCGCCTGCTCCTCCGCATCCTTGTGGTCAATTGTGTTGGAGGGGGATACCTGCGTGTGCATTTTCCTGCTGCGGGCAGATTTACACCCTACACAATCTCTCCTCGTCACATCTAGTGCCTGCATGTGTTGAAAACAAACCCCCATTCCACCTCACACGACACCCACACCTTACAACATGGCCAAGTCCGCAAAGCGATCTGGAAAGGCCAAGGGCTCGACAACGCCTTCCTCTTCATCTGGAACCTCGACGCCTAGCTCCCAGGCGGGCCCTCTTCCTCCGTTCGCCAAAGCCCCCGAGACACTGCAACCCTTTCTCCAAACCTTCGCCCCCGAAGAAGTCTACCTGATCCATATCGACCGCACCCCGCAAGACATCAAGAAACAGGCATTCAACGTGCCCGTCATAATCAATGTGGTGATCACAGTGGTGCTAGCCGCCCGGGTCTACATGGTCCGGAATCTGTACCCGGCCATGTTAGCGACGGTATTTGGTTTCGTCAGCCCCCCGACGGTGGACACTTCCTCGACGCCCTGGGAGGAACTGGCAGTGACGGTCCTGATCCGTACCGCCAACGTGATGCTGGACTATTTCCTGGTGACGATTTTCCTATCCTGGCCCATCCGATTCATCGAGGGTCCCGTCATGTGGCGTCGGAACGTTGGTTTCCGGGACCGCGAGATTATTATCCGACGCAGCCGGCGGAGCCTGAGCGAGAAACTGGAGCGCAATCGCTGGATCCGCGAAGACGAGGCGACACGGGATAAGATCGTGGCGGCCGTCACGCCGGACCGGATCAAGAAAACCGGCTACCTGCTCGTGGACGCCGACTGGGATCTCGATTACGACGCCATGGTCCGCGCGCACGAGCTCGTCGACCGCAGCCGGACAGGCAACGGCATTCCCTTGGACGAGTTCCGCACTGCGGTGGTCGTCAACACCGACGCCGATGGTTGGTTGATGTGGCACGTTGGAGACGAGGATACCGCGGAAGGACGGGCACGGTCGGCCCAACGGGACCAGATCCTGGCTTTCAAGGATAAGCTGACGGCCATGGGCAAAGAGGACCTTTTCTTCCGATGGGTCGAGCTGATCCAGTACGAGAGCACCCGGCCCGAGGGCTTCACGCCGGAAAGACAAAAGTCCGCCATGGTGCAGGCAAAGCAACTGTTTGAAAACGAGGGGGTGGACTTTCAGCGCTTCTGGCAGGAAGTTGGGGGTCTGGAAGGTTTCATCGAAGAGCTGGACTGAATTACATTTGGAATATTGAATTGAATTGTATACATAAATTCTTCTTTGCTTGCTGTCATTTCGGCTCGGCTTTCTTTCTCGGTTTCTTTGTACTTTTCCTTTTCATCAGGTTTTGTTTTTTTTTTTTTTTTTTTTTTTTTTTTACTGCAATCATTTGCCGCGGTGTCATCGGGGGATCTCAGCGGAATTCGATACTACCAATCCATGATATCTTTGTTGATACGTATATAAGTAAACAATATCACCATTGTAATCAACCATAACCAGCTAAGTAACACGCAAGTCTAGTCCCCAGATCAAGAGGAGGAAAGTATCAAATGCTGCAAGCGAACTGATGTATAGAAAGCAGAAAAAAGACCCCAATAAAATAAAATCTTAGCCAATGTTCCATATAGATGGGTATCATTCAATCATGGCAATTTCGTGACGCTAAGAAAGCTCCAATTTACAGTGTCTTTCTGTTATAGTTGGAGCTTTTCCAATTTGAGATATCGGAAGTATAATTTGAAAGTTTTGGTTTCGGAGACCTGTTAACCCCAGTATCCAACCAAGGCAAAGCCACCCAGCCTAGGGTACCCTTCACTGATTATTCCTGCTTTCCAGGCGGTAATCTACAGACCAGAGCTTCTCCCAGGGGCGATACCGAGAAGTTGGGCGCGGGCTGGAGATCGATCGCGACGGAGCAGTGCTGGGTTCCTCGAAGCGGGAGGCAGTGAGAGACTGAGTGCCCCCTGGTTGTCGCTGGGATCGCTGATGCGAGGAAACCCCACGAGTTCTTCGTTCCAAGCCCTGTGAAGGTCCGTCAGCTCCGTTCAACAGACAACGAAGTCAGGGGCCGTGGATCTCACGGGCCCTGACGCAGTTCGCGGCGAACCTCGTCGAATTCAGGAGCGGCCTGCGAGCCAGCAGCCGTGGCTGTAGTTGTATCCGGCTCAGGGGCTCGAGTCAAATCCGTCGTGGAGTCATTGTTGGGCCGCTGGGATGGCGTTCCCGGTGGCCCTTTCTTGGAGTTCGAACTGTTCCGCCGGCTGTCCAGACTCTTCGAGAGTGTTTTCGCGATGTTACCCCCAGCCGTGGTACGTTTCAATCGAATGCTGCCTCTGGCGTCGACGTGGGCGGGTGCAACAGTGCTTTTGCCTAGCCCTGGGGTGGCCGGGGCGCCGGGCTTTTCTTCTGTGGCATCTAAGAGATACCATCGGAGACCATCGGATAATTCGAATGGATTCTCGTCGTCGAAAGAAGTACCGTCGCTGGCCTCTCCAATTGATCGACGGTCGGGATTGGCACCGTTCATTGACTTGGAAAGATCTACAACTCTCTCCTCAATCTTGGTAATCCGAGCAAGAAGCCAGTCTCGGGCCTGGAGTTTATGGGCATCCTGTTCGCGCAGGAAATAGTGCGGCGCCCCGACGTTGAACGCAGCCCAGGATCGAATGGCCTGGTTTCTAGTCGGCAGGAAGAGAGCCAGATCTCCATCCTTGAAAGATCGAAAGGCAATCTTTTCCTGAGCTTCGCTTTGCATGCGATGGTACTTATCACGGTATCCTCTGGCCTCTTTCTGCCATTTGCGAGCGAGTAGCTCGATATCCTTGACCCGTTTAACGACCGCGTCCCCAAATATGTCAACACCGAACTGGGCAAGGCACTCCGTAAATGCCATAAACCTGTCGGTCTCTTCCTCAGCACTTTCTGCCTCCATCCAGGTGAGAAGATTCGGGTCTGGTCTGACAGACACGATCCCAGATTGAGCAAGTGTGTCCGCCGTGGCCGAAAGAGCGTTGACTTTCGAGGACCTCTGGACAACTATGTTTCCATCCTGCCGGATGACGGTAAATCCCAAATGCTCCAACATAGACTCCAGCTTCTCCACTTGGTCGAACAGCTGCTTCGAGAGATCTTTAGACCGTAATCCAGACACTTCCGCCCGGGCTGTAGCCTGTTGTTCGGACTCGGAAAGCGCTTCAAATTTCCGTTTCCATTCCAGGACTTCGCCATCCGATTGACGCGTCTGGGTCTCCAACTCGGCCACCTTTTGTGACAGTCTTGCTAATTTGCGCTCGTCTTCCACTGCCCTTTCGCGAAGGGCATCGGAGCCCGTCTCACCTGCGTCAAATTGTGACTGCAGTGCCTTCAGCTTTGCACGCTCATTATTTAGCTCGGATGTAAGAGCAGCTAGCTCCGATTCTTTTTGTGCAAGTTGTTCGCCAACCCTCGAGATCTCGGTCTCATGCGTCTCGGCACTCGTCCTCAACTCATGAGCCTCGGATTCCATTTGGCCCAAACGTTCCTCAAGTTCCTTACTTTCCGAATTTGCTTTCGTGGCATTCTCTTCGGCATTCTTAGCATGAATAGCCAGCCCCTCTGAAAGCACCTCTATAGTCTTGATAATACCAGGGAGTTGGTCAGGAACAACCCCTCCAGGAGATAGATTCATGAATGTAGTCTGCAGCGCATGATAATTCTCTTGGTCCCTTTCTTCTCTGACGGCTGCTTGCTGTTCCAGGTCATCAATGCGTGCTTGGAGACTCTCCTCTTTCTCCGTGAAGCTTTGCATCTGCTCACTAAGAAGGGCTGCCTTTCGAATCTCATTCTCTGCACGGCTATGAGCATCTTGAAGTTCAGTTTCAAGATGGTGTATCCGCTCGTCTGCATCTTGCTTTTCGTGTTCACGCGAATCCAGGATCCGATCCAACTCTTCCTCAAGCTCCTCGGCCCGGATCTTGATTTTCTTCTTTTCTCCTTCCAGAAACCTCCGTTCGTCGTCGAACTCTCGCTGCCGTGCCTCGAGATTACCGATCAAGTCCTTCTTCGTTGAGTGAGCCTCCTGTATCTTATCGGTGTTCGATTGGCGCTCAGCGTGGGCTTCTTTCTGGAGCTTTTGCACCATCTCGCGCTCGGTTGCGAGTTCGGTCTCGAGGTGGACAATGCGCTGCACAAGTGCCTTTTCTTCCGAGGATTGATTGGCAGACATTCGTCTTGATGAAACAGAAGACCTTCTCGAGAGCTGGTCGGGATGAGGGGATGCTGGAGAGCTCGGAAAGTCCAGAGTGAAGTTACCGCTTGCCGGGCGGCCCAGATGACTCTGTCGATGCAAAAGATCCTCCAGCTTCCGAATACGGCTCTCAGAGCCTTTGAGCTTATCTTCTAGCTTGGATTTCTCATCTCGTAAACTGCGGACCATGTCGTCACCACGAACTAACAGAGAGCTGCGACTCAAATCAAAGATGCTGCCCTGCTTGAAAGCCTTTGCCCTACGTCGCTGTAGGCGGGTAGGGGTATCCAAATCTTTAAAGTCCTGGGACAGGTCTTGAGCTATGCTGGCCATACTCGGTTTGGATTTAAGATCATTGATGTATGATTCAACTTCCTTCCTGTTGACCGTGGGCCATTGAATCTCGTGGCCTCGGAGGTTTACTTCAATACCCGGCGTCGTCGTGTCGGAAATGGAAATGAACTCGCCCATGTTCTTGACCCATTTCTTTCTTCGACGTTGCTCCTCATCACGGAAAACAGACATTTCTTCCGCCAGAGTGAGAGAGTCGGTTTTCATCTTCTCACTGAATTCGTGGCGTCGCACAGACTCGATGAGAATGGACCCATAGACCATGGGCATATGGAAAACGGAGTATATGATGTCAAAGGCATCACTATGGAGGTTGAGGTTGTTTATGTGGGTTTGCACGTCGGACAGACGAGATTCCAAAGTGGAAATGTGTCGCATGTGACTAGGGGTAGCCTTGACCGCGTCATTATACCGTCTGACCGCTTCCTCCTGGGCAGCTTGGACTTCAGCACTGATATCTTGGAGCCCCGGCAGAAGATCTTTGGTGTGACTCAAGGCAAGTCTTGAAACGTTTGCCAGCGTTTTTTGATTATTTGGCAGAGCCAAGACATGCTCATAGTCGGATTGTATTTTCTTAGATATCGTCTCAACTTCTTGTAAAAGACCCTCCATGCCATCAACACCCGAGGACGCAGTCCCATCGACCAGGTGTTGTGTATCTGACGCAATCTCACCCACAGCTTTCTCGACATCTTGAACCCGAAGAGCGAATTGGGAAAATGCGACCGCTGCTTCTGACCCGGCTTTTTGTACTTCTTCCGCATCCACATATTCACGTAGCGATCCAGTCGCTGTCTCTTTCTCTTTCTTCGGCGTAGACGGACGACCTAGAAATGGGAAGTCCTTGCGGGCAGGAATGGTCTCTAAAGTCGCCAAGGCTCGTTTCCACCCGTCGAGCGCCGTTTGTTGCTCCTTCAATAAGTCATTCGCCCAGGTCTGTGCTTCCTGGAAGCGGTGCTCCAGTGTTCCCACGTGTGTTTTCAGGTTCTCTAGAGCTACGCCAACGGCACGATGGATAACGTTGGTCCGCTCATTGCAATCCTGAATGTTCTTGTCGACCGATTCACACCGCTCTAGCAGAGTTAACGCCCATGTCTTTCTAGCCTCATAAAGATTCCTCCATGACTGTAGGTCGTTCTGGTCTTTGAGGATATCGGGCGGGTTGTCGAGGTCGAACGGTTGCGGAGGAGGAAGCTCTGGCAGCTCGGCGCTGTTCTGTTCATTCACGTATCGCCGATCGTATACAAATATTTCGTCCTGAAGGCAAGCGATTAACAGGGGAGGGAACTAAGCTAGCTCATGACCAGCTCCCGGCAAGACCATACCTCTGTGGCGAGTGTTTGGATCTTGACGTTTTTCCCTCCAGCAGTCATCAAGATCTGCCTCTGAGATGGAACTGACGTATTGCGAGCGATCCATGACCGGAGTGCATCCGGACTAAGAGTCAAGGATTCAAAGGTTAGCCAGTATTTCCACTCACGCACCGGAGAGCCGAGGGAGGGTTTGGGCAGGTTTAAGAGCACAGGAGAGGGCCCGGGCACACAAGGGCGGAAGACGCAGGTAGAGGAACGCAACGTACGAGGCAAACGACACCGGGTCGGCAAGTAAATGCTCACCCGAGTGGGCGATATAGATGTGCAAAGACATCCCCTCCTCACCAGCCGGTCAGAGCGGACCTAGAGATCTGAGTGAAGAATGTGGGAAAGGAGGAAGATAAGAGAAGCCGAAGGCATATGAAATAGACGCAAGGCACCCAGGCCCCGAGGCCCCGAGAGCTCCCCGGCCTAGACCATGTTGGGTGAATGACGCGCTGCCCCGGAAGCATTCATCGAGCGGCTTCTCCACCGCCTGCCACCAGCCAAAATAGAAATCCGCTCGCCATCACACGATGCTTGTTTCTCCGCTCTGCCACGGGGCCTAGCTCGATGGCTTCGTCAAAGACTCGTTCTCTGCCTCACCTTGACCCGGGTGAGGCCGTCTTAGTAGAAATTGCCGCCAATGACTCTCGAGATACCGTGTCTTTCTCCGACAAAGAGGCGTCGATCCTGCAGCTCCATCGCCAGATCCAGGAACAACAATTAGAAAAGGCGCTACTTCAACAAGGTAACCCTTAAACCAATTTCTACAAGTGGACTCGGTGCCTTTGTAACATCAAACACTAACATAGCGACAGACTCTCAGTTGCTCTCTGGAGACAATGTCGAAGAGCAGCTGGCCATCGCTGAACGCGAGCTTCTCGAGGCGAGAGCTACTTACACGGTCAGGAGGAAAGCTGTCGCAAACATCCTGATGACTGACCCTACTCTCAAAGCTGTTCACCTGAAAGCGACGTCCCCAGCTGAACAGTGAGTTTGCCCGCTGTTGGCCCATACATTGCCAAAATCTTTAAAGACAATCCCTAAGGAAACATAGTGATCTTCTTCGCCTGATTAACCGCCGGGATGCACTTTCCCTAGCGCATGAGAACCTCAACTCGGCGCACAATACGACGATGAAGAACCTATCATCCGTGGAGGTTGAAAATCGAAAGCTTCATAAAAAGAACCAGGAGCTTGTACGTGAACTACTAGAACTCACCAAGGATGATGCATCATGGAAAGAACGCCTCGAGGATGAGGAACTGGTATCGCAATTGGACCAAGCAAAGGAAGATCACAAGAAAAGCAAAGCCAAGTGGGATATCATGAAAAATATAGCAAGCGCCATGGTCGTTGGAAGTGGAATAAATTGGGCGGATGACGAGGCCCTCACGGCCCTTGTTCTGGATGAATCTGATGAGTGATGCACTTGATGAACTGATATGCATGTTGCTGGGTCTTTTGATGCTTATTATGCTGGTACCTAGACAAGGCAGGTGTTGGATTGGGACTATACCCTATTGACTGGAATTTGAAATAACTTTACTACCACAGTCGAAGTACCTGCGTACTATGTAAGGTGTAAATCCATGGTAAATCCATATGTAAACACTGCCTCCTCGTCGATGGAATTCAATGACCAACATGGAAGCCGCAAGAAAGGACGGGGACCCACGTGACATCATGGTATCCCCGGTGATGGAAGGCGTTCGTCATGCTGTGCGGAAACTGAAAGAGCTCCAGGACTGTCTACCTAAGTTACTCAGTACGGATTACATACCTTATGTATTAGTTATTCTTTCTAAATAGTCAATACCACATGACCCTGTAAAAACAGAGGTAAAAAATAATAAAGGCGCCATTTAATTGCCCAAAAGTCACATACGCCATAGCAAGAAGGAATTTAAAATTCAGGGAACCATCAGCGCCAAACGAGCATGATGGATTTTGGGAGGCAATTTTTGGGAAAGGTCCAAGGGGAGCCGGCGTTTCCACTTGGAACCAGCCCAGGAGGACTCCATGACCCCCTCATTATTGGTATTATTATTATTATTACTATTATTGTTACCATTAACTAACGGAGTGGCAGAGCGCTTACATGCCCGGTTATTTTGCCGGTATCTTTGACGGGTGCTGTTTAGCCCGGTCTACGGTGGCATTTAATTTCCATTTCCAGTCGGCCTCTGCAGCATTGGACAATCAATAATAATAATAACCGACAATTACAATAGTCGATCCGAGCACCAGGGATCGCGGTGACGAATATGGTTACTCGGGAAAAACAATTATCTCGACACTTAGTTATATGTATGTCTCTTCTTCTTTTTCAAATTTTACACAGCATGAAGTACGCTGGTCCTCTTTCAGCCTTCTGCTGCCACAAGGACCCTCCGGCAGGCATGTAAGTATGTACTGTAGAGTGTACACAGACAAACGGCTCTAAAGCAGCAAGCCACTGGTCATCTGGACTACGAATGCCACTAGGCAAATACTACCCAGCCGGGCAAGGGACAGAAATACCTATCCCCGGTGCAAGGGAAGCCGCGTATGCCGTATGCTATTTCATTTGATCAGGGCCTAGTGTCGAGCCTGCAGGGTCTGTCCACAGCAAGACGAAGCATGTATGGAGTACTCCGTACAACATCTCAAGTGCGGGCATAGCTAGGTCACTAAGCCTCGTGCCATAGTTATGTTAAACAACAGGGTATCTATCGGCACGCACACCTGACTGGAAAGGAGGACCGAGTGCGGGCGTAAGCAGTACACCTACAGAGTAGGTTCGGAGCGTGGCATACGGTGTACTCCGTACTTCACATTGAATCGGACAGTTGGTTCTCATTCTAAAATTATTATTCTCTATCCCAATGAATAGCTGGAATCAGAGCGTCCTGCAATGGCGAGTTTCCCCTCCATTTAGTCGATATGGTGTAGGTGACATATTGTAGCTCTGCGACTGAGTATGTCCTCCAATACTGGTATGTACCTAGGGCTCTTTATTGCAGGCTTTCGCTTTCAATCTGAATTAAATCTCCTCATTCCAGTCACTACTAATTCTCGGAGGGTATCGCATCTCCGTCTGCAAGAGGCCCCCGCGTTTGATCCGCGGGTCGAGACTACAAAAATCTCGCTTCCCCTCAAGAATAGTAATGTGGGGGAAATCTTCTTGTTCATCTAACTTAGAATAAAGGGAGCAATGATTTGCTGGTAGCGTTTTCCTCCCAACGTCTGTAGGCTCTGTGTGAATGCAATAATGAATGGATGTACCGTTTCTGATTGATCTGGGAAATCGCGCTGCGCAGATCGGAGGCAGTCATGTGACTCGGAGCAGAGGGCTCAGCTACTTCTTAGCAGTACGCACCGGGATGCTTGGTGCACACCGCCCGCTGCTCGCTTCTACGGTGTACACTCAGTAGTATGATCCGTACTAGCACCGCCTTTCGCCTACGGAAAATCCTACGCGCAGAGGTAACTTACCTGTTACCAACAAATGCTCCGACTCACTTTCCCGTCTAGTCTGTTGCTACCTAGGTACTGCTACTGACTCTTAGTGGCGTACCATAGATTACCTGCCTACCTTACACCTCCACGGAAACCCTCAAGGTATGAGGAGGGTATTGTAATATACAGTACAGTCAGACAACAGTGGAGCTCCAGGTCGATTGCTCAGCAACGCACCCACACACACGCAGAAGAGAGAGAGAGAGAGAGCTCTGTTTGACGACATTGCGAGCGAGTACGGTGTACGCCATAAAAACCACGGAGTCCACCTGTAGAGGTAGAAAGAAAAAAAAAAGAACAAGTTGTCAATTTTAGTCGAACTTGAAAGAAAGATCGATTTTAACGAAGAAAAAAAAAATAGTAGTAGACGGAGAACTAAATGCTCTCAAAAAGAAATTCCCTCGCTGAGGCATCCTGGGGTACCTGAGGTGTGCACCGGACTTAGCTGGGCAAGCTGGGTACGAGACGTATGGTACGATACCGGTCATTTGGATTCCCCCCCTCCCAGAGCGAGCGACCAGCCAGTGAGCAGGAATTCCCTTGCTGTGCTGCCCACTTCACCCCCCTTCAGTCCTTCAGTCACGGTGGCCCGCCTTCCCGTCTCCCTCGCTCGCTCTCTCCCTCCTACTACTACTACTCTCCCCTCTCCCTCTCCCTCTCTCTCACTCACTCTCTCTACTACTACTCTCTCACTACGCTTCCCTTCTCCCATACAATTCTCTCCCCCATACAAAAAAGTACGCATATCCGCGTCGGTGAGTACCCTAACACAACCTCCCTTTCTTCGCAATGCTTCTACCACGCAATTTCTTTTTTCTTTTTCCCTTCAAAACGTCTTGTTTCCATCTTATTTGCTTGGTCAAAATGTCATTTCCCTGAAGTTTTTCTTCACGTCCGCACCGTCCTGCTGTCGCGCATCTGCGCCGGCAACTATATACATCCCTGATCAAGCATCATGTTCGCGCCTATTGCTTCCCACTGGCAAATTTGACTCCCTGCGATTTCTTATTCTGAGACATGTCGTCTTCGAAGTCAATTGCTAGGCAGTTGTTTTTGCGCGCTTTTCCTTTGCGTGTTTGACCTGCGCCCGCGATCACTCTACTCTTGTTTGGGCTGCGCGCAACACCGCGCAGCGCCCACACTCTCGATTGCGCGCACACCATCGCGTCGTCGCTCAGATTCCCTTTGATTGAATTTTATTTTGTCGTTACCTTGCATTTTGTTAGGACCTGTTCTTCTGTCATTGCACCTCACTCAAGCGTTTCATCCGATCCTCTCTAACGAAGCATCAATAGACTTAATCACTCAATATGCCTAAGGAGAAGACCACCCGCAAGCCTAAGGCCCGTGTTGAGCGGAAGAAGAAGGGTATGTGTCTCCCCATTGCCATCCTTTGAGGCACCGCTGACCACGATTCCAGACCCCAACGCTCCCAAGCGTGGTCTTTCCGCCTACATGTTCTTCGCCAACGACAACCGTGAGAAGGTTCGCGAGGAGAACCCCGGCATCACCTTCGGTAAGTCTTGCGCCCGAAATTTGCGTCTCGGCCAATGCTAACTGCTTTGCAGGTCAGGTTGGCAAGATGCTCGGTGAGAAGTGGAAGGCTCTGAACGACACCGACCGTCGTCCCTATGAGGAGAAGGCCGCTACCGACAAGAAGCGTTATGAAGATGAGAAGGCCAGCTACGCCGTGAGTTCCCCCACAGCAGCGTCCTGAAACCTGAAGGAGAGCCCTGCTAACAATGCGATAGGCCGGAGCCGCCGCTTCGGACGAGGAATCATCCTAAATGTTTACCTCTTCCCCTTAGCAGGTCTCGTTTAGCTTGACCGGTTGGCGTTTCTGTGTCGTTTGTTTTCGCTGATTACTGGCCTCTGTGTTTCGTCGCTTCTTATATTTCCTTTTTCCTCAATGGCTTCTGGTATGGGATGACGGTGGTATTTCCTTGCTTTTTTCTGTTTATGAAGGATCTTCGATGGGAAATGTTTACTGTACGACATGGCGGCTTTTGGGACGAATCGAGGAGCCCGGCGCCGATGATTACGAGCGACGGGATTACCTCGTTTTCGAGTATCTATGGTGCAATAAGAATGGAAGCTGCAGAGAGTGTTGTAACGCAACGCAAGCTTTGTTGTATACTAGCCTAATTGACCGCATCCTTCTTTCATTTCTTGTCTGTTATTTTTTTTTTTTTTTTTTCCCTTCATGGTGGATGCCAGCGCCGCATGCTCCTGTTGTTGGACCTTTCTTTGGGAATAGGCGTTGTCCGCGTGGGCGAGAGTCCTTGTGTTGGCGGCGTCATGACCGAGAAAGACTGACGCGGGGGTTGCTTGTTTACGTGTCCGACGCGTCGTGGTTCCGACCTCGGCATTGATGCCTGAGGCCAGAACAGCTGGCCGTCAAGTTGTTCAGGCCGTGAAGGATTCCTTCCGGTGCAGCCCGTCAGAATGCAGATAAGGGAAGCGCCGGCTTTATCTATTCCGTATTCTCTCCTACGAGACACTACCAAGTATCACCACCAGTCCTCCGTACCAGGTACACAAGTTGGACCGCGCCTGAGGTGGAGAAGCCTGTCATGCGACGACAGCGTCCATCTCTGCACGTCAACACTCGATATCTGGCGCAAAACTCGTCCCCTGTTTATTCATCCACTGCGTGTCTGCCCGAAGATCACGGCCAGACCACTGAAGTGCATATGTCTGGATGACTCGAACTGAATCTAGATGACTTGGGGAGATCTGCATGGCGGTTGTCAAACTAGCCACGCAAAACCAGGGACGGTACTCCGGACACGATGCTGGACTGGTTCTTTTATACTCTTGCCCCATCATGAAGTCTTCGGGTTCGCACCTAGTAGGAGAAATTAGCTTGAACCTGGCGGTTTCATTTAGGGCTCGCAAAAACTGCCAGGAAAGGGAACGCGTCCCAAGCTGCATGGCTGGATCGAGAGCTATACTGCAAATAGACAGTGTAAGCACCGTACTCCTCGGTAGCGATCGAGTTCTTCGGAGTGTTTGTTTTGAACTCAGTCGATGAAGATGCCAGGGGAAGGAAGTTTAATCAGAAACTCATAACAATGCGTTGTACTCCGAGTCTCCTTCATGTCGAGTCTCGTGACCAACCGGAATCCCCGTGACTTGAGGCTTCATCTCCTCGTAGTACAACTTCTTTACTTCTTCCGTTGATGATCCCTCGCTCACTCCGGTTGTACAGACGGTTGTCCCCACACATCTGCAACCAATTTGATACGGATGCTCATGCTCTAATGAGAATGGCGATGATAACTTAATGCTTCCCAATCATCCGAGTCCATTTCTGCAATGACATGCCAAAGCATGGACGAATGACCAGACTCGCGGGGTTGCACACCATCCCGCTTCTCTTCTCTTCATCTCTCCCATCACCGCTCAATTCCGCCCATCCACTTCCGCCGCCCATTATTGGCTTCTTCTCTCCAAAGCCGCATGAACACGTCAACGCTCCCAATCCCAAAGACAGTTAGCCAGCCCTCGGAGGCCTTCTGGTTTCACCCCATTGTGCTCCATTTGTCTGTCTGAGAGCCGCAAGTAAGCATTGCATGGTTGAGGGTCTCGGACACGGTCCATTGACGAGATCCTGCCCCACTTCAAAGGATTCTTGTGCCCGCATTCTTGCCTGGACGGATGATTGATGCTTCCCTGCTTGACTACTAGATTGACTCTATTTTTCCTACCGTCCACTTTGCTTCTGCTGGACCCTGTGCTTTGGCGGATCCCTTTTGGGTCCTACTTGCGGTCTTCTTCCGGAAGACGCCAATCGACATGCATCGGAGGGGTGTCTTTGCCGATAGAACGTCGCTTTCTGACTCCTTTCATTGTCCGTTTGTGACTGAGTTGTCGTTCGGCTGCCCCCCTCCCCGGTCGATTTTCTGATTACTTTGTAGTCCCACTGTGTGAAGCTTTTTTTTATTTATTATTTTTTTTTGTGTCTCCGGCCTGGCCGCATTAAAAGACGTTTGCCCTATCTTAGTTCCGTCCTTTATATTTAAACATCCCACTTGTGATTGTGATCGGCGTATATCTTGTGGGCGGGCTGCCTTTCACCGTCTTCTTTTTTACACATCCCTCTCCACGAGTTCGGCCCTACGAAAACCTCCTATTTGTTTCTTTTGCGGTCTAAAGGCAAGGGCCAAATCTTTATATATGCATGGTCAACACTAGAGGCTCATCCACTATGGCCCTGCGCACTTCTGCCGATAATGCCGAAGACGTGGCCGCGGGCTTCACCATGTTTCGCGATCCTCTGCCCGAACACTCTACCGAAATCACCGGTCTTATTGCCGATCTATATTCCATTAGCACGTCTCTGAAGAAGCTGGAGGACCTGACGAAACACCGATCCTATCGTCACAACTATGCCGCTGCCCATGCCGACTTTGAACTAGTCCGTACTAGTTTAAAGTACACACTGGAGGACATCGTCGACTTCTTTGGGGATCTAGAAGAGCGACCGGCTTCTAGTCGAGATACCTACAAGCGTACATGGTTGCATCTATGCACTTACTTCCGGGAAGAATCGCAAGATTCTTTGTCCACGCGCTTGGCCAAGTATAAGACCTTCCTGAATGAATTGGATGATTTTATGAAAGAGTAGGTCGTCTTGAATCTTTGCTTTTTCCCCGTCCGCATCAGGAGTAGCATTAACCTTACCGGCTGGATCTAGCAAACATCCCGATGTAATTCTTATGTCCAATCTCCGCAGCAACATCAAAGCGCTATATATACAACAGAGCAATCGCCTTATACCCCAGCTGGGCTCCATCTCGCTGAGCACGCCGTCCACTGTGAGCAGCAACAGTGCCGATCCGGGTAGCCCTGTCAGCGATCGCAAACCTCGCAACCGAAGGTCATATGAACGGCAGAGACCTTCTCGGTCGTCTCCACAAACGCCTCTCTCTCCATCATCAGGGACCTCCTCGGACATTCCTCCATCCGTTCCCGATATACCGGGCTCCCCTCTCACAAGCTCAGTCACAAGCAACTCTTTCGGTTCCACTTTCCCTAGCGATCATTGGGCCCGAAGGGTGTTTCTAGATGACCATCCAAAGACTACTATCCCATACGTAGGCGAAAGGTGAGGAAACTTTTGACAACACGATCTCTATAAGACCGGGTGCTGATATAACCCTAGCTCTAAATGTCTGGGGGATATAAAGCCTGGAGCTAGGCGATGGCTGCACGAGGAAGGATTTGAAGAACTAGTTCAACTGTATGTTCGTCGTGGAGATTTCACTTTGCATGAACCGGGCTGACATCCTACAGGGCT
The DNA here is from genome assembly GCF_023601865.1 of Aspergillus affinis. Lineage (NCBI taxonomy): Eukaryota > Fungi > Ascomycota > Eurotiomycetes > Eurotiales > Aspergillaceae > Aspergillus > Aspergillus affinis. The sequence continues at coordinate 164,045 of NW_026515821.1, forward strand.
TTCAATGGGGACTCCGAGCTTCACGTCTACTTCTACCAACGTGAAGAGGACCATCGAGCGCGCATTATGTGCAAGACTCCACGGGGTTCGAGGTCGAATGAATATTCCTGTCTTCCCTTGAATATGCTGGAGGTCTTTCGGGTTGGCTCTTGTTTGCAGCTGTGCCGGCGCCGCCGTGGAAAGTATGACCTTGAGTTGTGGGCCAACCTCAAGTTCAGCACTATTGAACGTATGTACAGTGCTCTGCTTACTTTAGGGACATTGCTGATGGATTGAGTAGATATGGTGCTTTTCTTTTGCACCTTCTTGGCCCTTCGCGCTCAGGATTGCCACAAAACCGTGGAACGCATTCGTGACTACGAGTTAGACGACGAAGAGGAGTTGTTTGGAGGGTAAGAGAGCCACGTAACCAGCAGAGAGAAAATCCATTATGCTAATACATGTGCTAGGCAAATCGTCGATGATAATTTTCTCCATGCCCTGCGCGTCTACCGGGACAACATTTCTGGGGCCGTCAGACTCCAGGCGTCCGTACATAAGGGGGAAATGAAACGGTAAGAAACAGCCATGTGGTGGGTCATGATCTTCTGGCTAACTATTATATTTATTCAGAGCGCCAGTATGGACTGCCTTTATCACGCACAACATCCGCAGTCGAGGTTGGATTCGGCGGATGGACAGCAAAGTTGTGGTATTGCGTGAACTTCACCCCACCGTTCTTACAATTTCCGATTATAATGCCCCTCGAACATCTAAAGGGGAGCACATTTTAAAATTCACAAATAAAGCTGGTAAGTTTGGACATGCTCAACATCAGTTATACACGTGGAAGTTGACTAACGAGAGGATTAGACGCCCAGGGGTTCATGGAAACCATGACGGAACTTGCACACTCATGAAAAAGTTGACCTTGCAACCGCTTTGACAGATGAGGTTTCAAGTATTGTCAATTTCACAACCGATCGTTTTCTCACAAAACTGAAAGAAAGAAAAAAAGAACACAAAAACAGGACGCTTTATGATGCTGGTATACAGAACCGCACTCTAATATTGGATAGTATATAACCATAACGACTCACGAGCTATGGCCATACGATATGATGAATCGACGTTGACGCTGATGACTCGGTACCATTGCTTTCTCACTTGATCTTGTGCCTGACTTTTCTATTTTTTGTATTTAGGAACTCTTTAACTGGGTGGGCAGCGATTGATTCTATATGGTCCATCGATGTGAACTTTTATACCCTTTTCATTGCTCTCTTGCGCGTCAACAATGTCTATGTCTTATAAGTTCAGAAACAAGGATCAATTCATTAATCTAGGGGGGTATCATAAATATCAAATGCAACAGTATACAGATCATTAGGCATCTGTTTCCACCGGGGCGGATCCAGTCCAATCTCCCACGTCGCCTAACCCAGCCAAGAACATCTCCGCACGCCTCTTCGACCGCAGTTCGCCGATTGCCTTTCTTCGTTCGTCTTTGACCTGCTCCCTCTCGGCCTTCCTCTTCTGCCGAGCTTCCCGCGCCCTCTGAGTTTCATCACGCGCGCTAACGAGCTCTTCCATTTGCTGCCGTCGCACCGTCTCGTCTTTCGAGAACGCATAGAACCCAGTTCCCCGGTTGCGGACCTCGGCGTCAGCATCGTAATGCGTTTCTCCCGGCGGCGTAGGCGACCGATCCCTTCGCGTAGCCAGATATGACATCTGCGACGCAGCCGTGGCCGACGGATTGAACGCCTCCGCCTGCACTGTCTCCCCGTAGATCAAGTTCTCCGGGCGCGACGGACGCCAACGCTCCTGCATATTCGACCGCTGGCCCGACTCTTCATCCGCCTTTGCTCGCGCCGCCCGCGCCGCTTCGGCCCTGGTCCCGCGACGTGTCCGACCCAGCTCATCTTCATAGGACACGACGGAGGCGTTGTCATCATCCTCCGCATCGCTTTCCTCTTCCGATCCGGATCCCTTCTCGCGCTCCGCGTCTGCCCATTTCCGATCAAAATCCACCAGCCCCTCGCGCTCTTTCCGTCGCAATCGAGCGAAATATTGATCTGTACTGCCCGTCTCTCCTCCTCGTCCGTAACCATCCTCCTCATCATCACTATCCGCCGCCAAATACGCCCCGCCCTTCAACTCTTCATACACCCTTGCCTTCTCCTGCATGCGCCGCTTTGAACGATGTAGCGCTGCGGTGTCCGCGCCACCAATGTCCTCCGTGCGCTGGTGTGTCTGGAACACGCCATTCTCGTCGTCGCGGAGATCAGCGGCGGCACGTTTTTGGGCGCCTTTGTTGTGTCGCGCGAAGATGTCTGATTTGTTTGATTTCGACGGTCGGGGGCGTCCGCTGCGTGTTGATGACGAGGTGGTGGATGCGTCTTTTGAGTCTTGGGAGATGAGCGAGGAGAGGGTGGTGGTGAAAGCGAGGTTGGAGGCTGAGGGGGCGGAGGATTTCGAGGTTGAACTTGTTTTGGGACGCGGGATTCCGTAGAGGGAGTCGGACATTATGATATTAAGGGAGAGTGGATTGCTGATTGGGTTGATGTTTTGATATCGAGGCTCGCATGAGCGAGAACGAAGACGCAATCGGAGCAAGGCGGTCACCGCTTTCGGGGGAATAATGACTCAGCAGAGGACCCCCGCGACGGAACCCCTCCATCCATTTCAGTTGGCTCGTCTTCTGCTCTCCATCTTCATCTTCTCTCCCCGTTTCAATTCGAAGGTTAGTCAGGGATTCTGATTGATTTTTGTGGCCTTGCGGATCTAATCAATTACAGTCTTTAGTTTTCATCCTTCAATCATCATGGCCAGCCCTATCTACCTCGGTGTCATTGGTATGTCTTTCTCAACTCCACTCAGTATAAGTTCAGGATGGCTATGACTCGACGCATCAATTCAACTCAATCAAACCTACAACACTATACTAACCCCATCCTTCCATCCAGGCGTCGGCGGCGTCGGCTCTGCCTTCCTGAACCAACTCGCCCGTCTCCCCAACGCCCCCCAACTCGTCCTCCTCGCGCGTTCCACGCAGACCCTCCTCTCGCCGACACCGGCCTACTCGCCCTCTATCCCCGCCACGTCGGACTGGCAAGCCGCCGTCTCGACCCCCTCGCTCACCAAATCGGGCGCGCTCTCCGCCGACGAAATCGCCGCCTACCTCTCCGCCGCGCCTGGCCGGTCCATCCTCGTCGACAACACCAGCGACCCCGCCCTCGCCGCCTCCTACCCGACCTTCCTCCGCCGCGGTATCTCCATCGTCACCCCAAACAAGAAGGGCTTCTCGTCCGACCTCGCCCTCTGGAAAGACATATTCGCCTCCGCCGCCCAGGGTAACGCCCTCGTCTACCACGAATCCACCGTCGGCGCCGGCCTCCCCGTCATCTCGTCCTTGCGCGACCTCGTCGCCACCGGCGATGAGGTCACCCGCATCGAGGGTGTCTTCTCGGGCACGCTCTCCTTCCTGTTCAACACCTTCGCGCCCAGCGGCTCCTCCTCGTCCGCGAAATGGAGCGACGTGGTCGCCCAGGCTAAAGAGCTCGGCTACACGGAGCCCGATCCCCGCGACGACCTGAACGGCATGGACGTGGCGCGGAAGCTGACGATCCTGGCACGGATCGCGGGTCTGGACGTCCAGGCGCCGGACTCGTTCCCCATCGAGTCGCTCATCCCTGATGAGCTGGCCTCCCTGCCTTCCACGGCGGACGGCATCACGCAGTTCATGACGCGTCTGCCGGAGTTCGATGCCCAGATGGCGGCGATCAAGGAGAACGCCGAGAAGGCGGGCAAGGTGGTGCGGTACGTGGGAAGCGTGGATGTCGGCAAGAAGGAGGTCCGCGTGGGTCTGCAGCAGTTCGATCGCGATAGCGCCATCGCGGGTCTCAAGGGCAGCGATAACATCATTAACTTCTATACGAAGCGTTACGGTGGAAACCCCTTGATTGTGCAGGGTGCCGGTGCCGGTGGTGATGTCACTGCTATGGGTGTTTCTGCTGATCTGATTAAGGTGGTTCAGCGATTGCGTTAGACTTTCTTTCTCTTAGTCTAGGGTTGGAACTATGAGTTAGAAAAAATAAAAATAAAAAATGGCATAGACGATGAAGATGAATGAACGTAGTTGAATCTGAACATGAACCGAACCGAACAAAAAGCATGACATTAGATTTAGGAACACCAAAATCTAAGACCGTAAGAATCTCTTCACCGCATCGCCCCAAACCGGCGCTCTCTTATACCAATGCATCTCAGGGACATTCCCCTCCTTGAGACCGTCAATCGCGACGGCCATATCCTCGCCGAGTCCTTCATCCTTGACGGATTGGATCGGATACGTGTATGTGTGGAAAGCAAAGACGAGGGCTTTGGTGTGAGGGAGGCGATGAAGTGTTTGGCGTTCACAGCGGAGGACGGTCTATATCATCATTTAACTTGGTTAGTTCGAGTTTCAGAACCCATCATATATAGTCTGAGTCTGAGTTCAGAGTCCATCGAGCAACCGAAATGATGTGAGAAAGAAAAGAGGAGGGGACACCCACCGAATCAACATCCAACCCCCCGTCCTCGATCACCTCATTCTCACCCCTACCCTCACCCTCAGTACCATGGACACCCCCGAATGCCGCAAACAATTCCGTCTTTGTCAGAACGCTCCAATTGACCCGTTGTACGAACTTCCCGACTTCAATACGCGTAAAGAACCGGTCCATACTGCGTTCCAGCTTCTCCTTGTACCCTGGCACCGGGGCGTGGATGTTCGTCAGCCTCAGACCGATCTTCTCAGCTGGGTTGAAGCCCGATGGGAAATAGGCGGTGTAGGCGCGGAGGACGTATTTGGGTTCTGGTTCATCTTCACCTTTTTCTTTTTCTTCTGGGTCGGTGGGTGTTGGAGTTGGGTCCGGGTCCTGGCTGGACGAAGAGGGAGAGGATTCCGGTAGGAGGATGAGAAAATCCTCGTCTACGAGGGAGCCGAGGATTTCGAGCTGTTGGCGGCCGTTTTGGGGGGTTGCGGTCCAGTTCAGTGGTGCCTCATGGCCGGTAACGAGGCTTTGCAGGACGGTGCGTTTTTCCGCGGTCCGGATCACTTGGAACATCCGAGGGTATCGGGTGGGAAGGTAAGAGCCCACGACGAACGTGTAGAGTTCATTGATCGCGGCGAGGACGTGAGGATCCTCGGGGTCGTTGATGGCGATGACGACGTCGGGGTATTGGCGCAGCAGATCAGCGCGAAGAGCCAGTCGGTCCTTATATGTCTTATCCATAGGGATGAGGGCAGAAGGGTCGAGAGAGGACAGCGCTGCGTTGTCATGGTGTTAGAATGCAAAAGCTCCTTGGTGGAGTCGCAACGACCAACTTGCCCATTGTCAGATGGTATTTGGGCTTGAAGGGCCGGAAGCATAGCGGTTCGGCGGTTTCCCAGTTGAAATCGGGCAGCGGTTCAATGGGCGGATAGCCCGTTGATCCTGACGAGAAATCATGGCCGTGGATATCGAGCTGCCTCTGCGTGGGTTGGTTGGTTAGTCTTATCTTGACCATTTGGCAGAGGGGTGCATCGTACTCGGTTCCATAGACTGAACAGCCAGATTGCTACGACCAAGAAGAGGACAACCAAAGGATTCCTCTCGGCGTAGAGAATCCAGTCGTCCAGGCTGTCCAGCTGCATTGTGGCCGTGCCTCGATGCTGTTCAAGTGGGGATGTTGATAGAGGAAAGTCAACCCCAAACCTTCGGACCAGCAACCGCGGATCTTAAATATCAGTGCCTGTTATGATTTGCCGGCAAGGCCGCCCACCGCCGATTGCACCAAGCACCGAGCGGACCTGAACCTCGAGCGATCTGCATGCAGGACAAGACAAGGGAGAGACATGAAGGATTCTGGCTGGCAGACCGACCCTCCCCGCTGCTCAGCCACTAAACCGAATCCAGCAGCTGAGGAGAGAAAAGGATATCGCATTGCTCACCAGAGCATAGATAGACCACGCTCGTTTCCCCAATCAGCTTCTTAGTTCAGTTTGGTTCGGTGGCTGAACTGTCCAATACCTAGTACCCAAACACCGGAACACAGTATAAAGCAGAGCAAAACTGCTTAACCCTCCATCTTAGAATCGGTCGGCGTCCTCCGTTTCACCGACCCCTCTGCCTTTGAAGCATCCAGCTTCGTCGCCGTACTGATATCCTCATAACCCGCTAGCCCGAAAGCTCTTCGTTGCCCGTCCGGTCTCTCGTTCAAGCTAGGCGCGCGCGGTCGTTGCATTCCTCTCGCGCGACCTCCAACCACGGGGAGTTCATACCCCAACGTCCGCCACAGATACAGGCTCACGTCGAATATGAGAAGTACTGCCCAGGGGAAGATGGTGATTATACCGAGGATGACCTATCGTAGAGTTGCAGGTTAGCAAGAAGTCCATACTGACCCCGGTCTGCTTGCAATGTCGACGAGGGGCAGCCAGAGCGGATGAACAAACTTACGAAGAACCGAGCAGCCCAGCTCTCGACGTAGATCAAGTCTTGTGGGAGGATAGAATACCACGCCATTCTCCTATATAGTATATTTGGTATAAATCGTGCTGCTACCAATAGTGTCGTTGCTGTTGTCTTAAGGGTCCGATGGTCTGTTTCTGTTTCCCAGACGAGCAAACATCCGGGCAGAGCACCACGTCGCGAGGTCGCTAGGCAGAAGGCTGGGCACTAGTCGGTTGTTCCTAGCGCTCAGCAGACCGCATACGTGTGATTCGACGGTACTGGGTTTAGGATCCGGGCCGAACGCCGTTCGTCTCCTGCGCACACTGGTCGGGGATTATTGATGTGTTGATGTGTTGATTGCTGGTCGGAGCGGTTGGCCTCGGAAATGCGGCCCGGGCGGGAGCCGAGGTATTTTGGTGAGAAGTCGGCGGAGAGAAGTATTTGGGAAGATTTGAGATTAAGGGAGCTCTTCTAAGGTAGGAATTGACCTAACCGACTTGACGGAGGTGAAGGGGAGCAAAAGAAAGGTAGTTGTTGGAGTGTTGACAACCCCTGGAAATAAAGTGGAAACGAAAGGGGGGAATCAGGGCGGACCGGAGAAAACGTGGACTTCCGCCCACATTCACGTAGGGCATTCATCTTCACTAATTGGTGTCAATGTCAAGAAATTTTAATGGAGAGAATTCTATATATTATGTACAACCCAATTCCTGCGCAATACAATACAGCAAATGTCCAGATATGCTTGTGTACAGCACCATATGTCCTGTTGACTCCGAGGTAGTCCCAAAATACAATCGTCATGACCCACGCTCTATACAATCAACAATCAAACAAAAATAAACAAGATAAACCAAAAGTCCACAGTCCCCAACAAAATACAAAAAGAAAAGGTCATCATTCAAAATCTATCGTGGCGCACGAAAATGCTCATATGAGGTGGGATTGGGTTCGTCCTGATCCACAGGCCCGTATCCTCCGGTTCGCCATCGACCCAGCGGCGTCGTCGTCTCGCTGATCGCTGGCCCTTGAGCCTGGCTGAGGAGCCCGGCATGACTATCGTCTTCATGCTGGTAGAGCCCTTGGCCCACCGGGCCGCTGTCCATCCGGTTCAAGGGCGTGCGGAACGCCGGGTGAATCTGGTCGTTACCATTTAGATCGTACGGCCGGATAGACGGGAGCGACGGCGTCGGAGAAGATGCGCGCGAGGAGGTGGGCGACCACTCGCCGCCCAGATGGCTGCGCGGAGTGTGAGAGCGTTCGGTAATGAGGTCGTCGGGGCGCCCGTAGATGCCGCCGCCAAATTCGTCGCGGAAGTCGGCTCGGTCCTTGTAGTAGGAGAAGTCGAGGTGGTTTTCCGGAACAACCTCGAAGGGGGCGTTCGGGGGAGCGTCCATCTTCTTGCCCGGGTGCGACGTGGACATGGGATTCATGGCGATATCTGAGTACTCGCCCTCCGGACCCACTGAGCCCAAACGACCCCGGTAGATGCGACTCAGCGCATCGGCTGCTCTCGCATGCACCATGGGAGTGATCAGGGGCTTGTAGAGGGCGGGATGGCCGAACCGCGAGTTGAGTCGGTCGCCGGCCTTCTTGCTGGGTTTGCCCACCGCCAGAGCTTCGGCGTCGCTGAGATTGGCCCGGTTGTAATACTTGATGTCGCTGTCGAAGGTCTTCATGCAGTAGATCTTGAAGGCTATCATCAAGAAGGGAAGTGGAATCACGCAGAAGACCATGTTCCAGGTGCCGCGCGTCTTAGCCACCAGGGCGATCACCACGTTGGCGAGGATCGTCGCAAAGACAAATCGGTTGAATACGACCCGCCAGAAACGTCCGCCGGATTCGTTCTTTGTTATGAATACGTAGAGCAGCATGTATTTCTTCATGATCGCATCCATGCCAAAGTACAGCGCGGTAACCGGAAGAACGACGGGCTGCAACGTAGCGAAGCAGAGAGCGACCGTCGCATAGTACAAGAAGTAGTTGTAGTAGCTGGCGAATTGGAACTGTGGCGGCGCCGTCCACTCGATAGCCTGTCGGGGCGTGGGAGACAGGAAGGTCTTGGAGAACCAGACCCAGAACACGTTCACCAGCTGGACGAGGTCGATGGCCGCTCCGAGGTTTCGCTGCAAGAGGTAGGTCACCCAGAACGGCGAGACTTGACAGAGGGCGCCCATCACCTTCCCGTAGAGCGCCCCGCCTTTGATGGTGTTCCAGGCATCCTCGCCACTGTTCGACTTGACGAGCGTTGCGACGAAAGTCCATGCGGCCGAGAAGAGGGAGAAGACGACCAGGTTGTTGAAGACAAAGAAGGCGTACAGGTTGTGCAGCACGTGCCGTTCTCTCGAGGTTTTCGTCACGTCGCCGGCTAGAATGGCCATCCGACGGAAGATAATGGGCAGAAGGATGTAGACGAGAGAGGTGATGGCGGGTGACAGAATACCTTGCACAGCGGCCCAGACCTCGGAATGGCCGTTCAGCGAGGTCTGAAAAGCCGGCCAGACCAGACCCAGGTTGTTCAGGTTCGACAAGAAGACGGCGATGAGGGCGTTGGGAACGATCCAGATCACCGTCAAGATGGCCGAGTAGATCCAGTTCATGAACCGCTTCCATTTGCGAGCCCCTTTCGACAACGGCAGGTTTTCCCAGATCAGGTCGCTCGGTCGGGGAGCCAGACGGATGGTCGTGCCTTGAGAATGCTTGTTGCGCGCAGTGTAGGCCACCGCATGCGCATGCTCGATCATTTCCCAGCTGACGAAGCCGAAGGAGAGGGCATTACGCTTGTCAATGGACCCGCGCACGTGCCGAATTTCTTCCTCTAGCCGTTGAATTTGGTCGGTCAAGAAGTCGATGGCATCCACTTTGCCTTTGACGCCGTCGCCTCTGTATTTGCGCGGGGGCCGCATAGTCGGGCGATTGACGGGCAATTTGTCGGGGTTTTTGAAGTATTTGGCCAATACCGACTCGAGCTCCCGCACCGCTTCTTCGTGTTCCTTGATCAAAGCAGGGAGACCCTTGACATTACGGCCAACAGAAGCTCGGGGTACGGCGGCGGTAGGGTTGACTTCGTCGACCAGGCGCATCACACCCTCGTCGGATCGGGCCGAGGGAGGAACATCGGTGATCTAGACATTCAATCGGTGAGTTACCGGGGGAAAGCTGGGGTTGACCAAGGATGCACGACATACCATCAGAGTCCGGGCGTGCAGACTGCGCTGGTACTCCGAGCTTTCGAAATACGCCCTGCGGAGTGCTCGGACTGCCTTGTAGTTACTCCAGAGAAAGTAGGCGATGATGATATCGAACGTCCAGGCGCAAACGACTTGACTCCAAATGGCATTCGCTTTGACATTCAACGGGGTCATGGTGGAGAAGACGGTGAGGTCATTGCCGTTGCTGTCACTCTGGGTGATATTGACGGGAATCATGATGCCGCAGCCGATGATGCTGAGCAGGATGAAAATGTTCCGGCACATCTTGGTGAAGCGCAGGAAGATGGCGGCATCGAGACCGACAATGTCAATCAACTCCTGCTCTCTGGTTTTCAAGACCGGTTTCACCCAGGCGAAAAGACCCTTCCCCACGGGAGGCGGAGTGTGTTTGCGGTCGGCATGCTTGACTTTGGGGGCATAGACCACCGAGTGTCGCGGGCGAAAGAGCGAGAAGAGCAAGGCGAGGATGATGGCGAGACCCGCGGAGGTAGCCAAGGAGGCCCAGACGGCTTTCACTTGAAACTGGGGATCGGGTTAGTTAGCGTCGCAAGAGATGGAAACAGAATCGGGGAGGTAATCGCGTTGCGTCCACGAGTCAACAAAGGAAAAGGTAAACATACAGCCGATTTGAACGGATCCTGAATGAGGTCGAGGAATTGATCCGCACCGCCCTCACGGCGTTCGAGAGGATTAGAATCCATGACCAGAGAGTCGAGACGGCATGGATGGGACCCGTTAGGGGGCGAATTGGAGGTGGAAGTGCGTTGAGGACGAAGAAGTTTCTCGCCAGGAAAAAGGGTTTATGAATGGACAAGAACGACGAATGAACAGAACAAGCGAAGAAGAAGAAAAGAACAGAAAAGAAAAAAGAAAAAAAAATGAACAGACCGCGGAGAAAAGACAGTAATGACGATGCGGGACTGGAGAAACGACAGGAAGAACAGGACAAAAGAGAGCAAGAGAAGAGGCGCTGAGGCAGTTAGCGCCGGTGGAGCGCGGTGGAGGCGGGTCTGGAACATTATCATATCTACCAGTACCGCATTCCAACCTCAGGATTTGGAGAGATTCGCAATCGCAAGACGTGGGAGTCTGGGTGATTCGTGGTCAGTGGGGACCTTTTTGGATCCTGGTCCTCGGGCACTACGGACGAGATCTCTGGAAGGGGGGTTTACTACTATTGAAGACCGCACGAGGTGTTGTATACCATTACCCTCCAACAGACTCCGACTACACTGAAGAGGGACTGTCAAGGTCAACAAAGGGACTGCAAAAACTTGAGCAACCACAAGAAACAGTTGGGGCCCACGCGAGTGTCCTTCATTGGACACAATCCGGCTACTATTTTGGCCAACCAATCCGCGTCTGTCACGGTCTGGAACCTTCTGAGACACGGGCGGGTGGATCTCGGCCTGATTGGCCCAGGGGTCCTATCGCGTCAGGTGTCGACGGCATCCTCAGGCAGCCATTGTCATTTTCTGCCCACGCGATTAAGAATCTGACACTCGACTGTTAGTGTCTTCTCTACCATCCTCCCAACTATTTCCTTACCTAGGTAATATCTGGTAGGACTCTCCTCAGTACATAGAATTCTCCTCCAGTCAACACCCCCAACCACCGGAGTCCTCCGTCCACACAGTAACCACCCAACGTTGGTCGTCCGTGCCATAACTAGATCCCCAATAGTCAGACATCCCCAGCAACTCCAACCCGTTAGTGCCGCGATGGCCATGAAATAGTGTCCAACGCTAGCCGCAACAATCTTTAAATAGCTCACTCAAGCTCTACGTTGTCCGCCGCTCCCGGGAAATTTTCTGTCCCCGGAGGACCCTGAACACATCATAGGTATTAGTTAGTGAACATTTAACCAGGGAAATTGCCGACGGGGCAGTAGATCGGACGAGGGGCTCTTAGGATGTCTTGGCTTTAAGCGCCCCGGACGGGGTATTTACTTCTTATGTGAGGAACCGTGAGGTTGTGATGGAGTATGACTAGGTATGGAGTAGAGACTCGCTCTACTGTGTACGGAGTCGTGTGTACGAGCAATGGATGGATCAGTGGAGTGTCAAGACTCATTGCTCCTGGCTCTCTACAGTAGTTTCTTGCTACGTATCCGTATCTACTATCTACTGGGCACGGTATACTCCGTATGCATTCTACCCAGAGCCGAAATGAACAGGACCACCTGTTCTTGTCGAGGGTGGGTAACGCAATTTGAATCGGAAAATAACACAGGTCATACCGTCATACTCTGATCAAGTAAAGGAAGGACAATTTAGTTCCCAGCCCCATACTCCGTCCACACTACTCAATACAGCAATTCTGCTGATTAACAACCGACAAAATCATCAGACCAAAAGTTGGTAGCACCGCCTCAATTCACTAGCCACACCACCACACCATGCACTGCCACGATGATCGCCACGATGTGGCGGCTCGGGGGGCCACCGATGCTTGCCTGAGGCAGCCAGTGGGTGGTGGATCCCAAGGAGGGGCAGCCCCTCCTTCCCTCGACACCCGACGGTTACTCGGACAATCAGACATACGGTGAAGCATTTGAAACAGCGGTGGTTGTGCATGTTGGGATTTGAACCGTTTAGGACAAGAAAGAGCTCATTAGTGTAAATTCGTCTCCATACTACATACATCGTCATCATCGTCAAATCAACCACCAACTTTCAACTCCGACCCCAGTATCCAAAGTTTTACATATGACCATCAATTTTTTTGTTTTGGTGTCCTTCGAATTTATCAATTTATGTACTGGTATCTGAATTTGTCATATCGGCAGACGTCAAATCGAACGTAAAAGGAAAAAGAAACTATTTTTGGAAAGACATTTACAGCTGGCCAGCAGTGTTGAAGTCCTCCAGGGCCTCCTGGACACGCTTGCTCATGGTCTTCTCACCCTCGCGAACCCAGACGCGGGGGTCGAAGAACTTCTTGTTGGGCTTGTCCTCACCCTCGGGGTTGCCGACGGTGCTCATGAGGTAGTCCTTCTTGTTGAGGACGTAGTCACGGATACCGGTCAGGTAGGCGTACTGCATATCGGTGTCGACGTTGACCTTGACAACACCGTAGCTGATGGCCTCCTTGTACTCGGCCTTGGAGGAACCGGAGCCACCGTGGAAGACGAAGAAGACGGGCTTGTCCTTGGGGGAGCCGGTCTTCTCCTGGACGTAGGCCTGGTGCTTGGAGAGGAGCTCGGGGTGCAGGCGGACGTTGCCGGGCTTGTAGACACCGTGCACATTACCGAAACCAGCGGCAATGGAGAAGTAGGGGCTGATGGCGGAGAGAGCGTTGTGGATGGCGAGGATGTCCTCGGGCTGGGTGTAGAGGGAGTTGTTGTCAACGTCCTCGTTGTTGACACCGTCCTCCTCACCACCGGTGATTCCGATTTCCTATATTAGGCGTTAGCTATCTCCACGATCTTCACTCATACACAATGGGAAAGCTTACCATCTCGAGCCACTGCTTCATGGGAGCGGCACGCTTGAGGTAAGCGGCGGTGGTGTTGATGTTGTAGTCGACGGGCTCCTCAGACAGATCGATCATGTGGGAGGAGTAGAGGGGCTCGCCGTGGAGCTTGAAGTAGCGCTCATCCTCGTCGAGGAGACCGTCCAACCAGGGGAGGAGCTTCTTGGCGCAGTGGTCGGTGTGAAGAACGACGGGGATGCCGTAGGCGGGGGCAACGCTACGGATGAAGTGAGCACCGGCAATACCACCGGCAATGGAAGCGGCCTGGCCGTCGTTGCTGACACCCTGTAAGAGCAATGAGGTTAACACGGTGTCCTAGATGCAATAGCTTCACAAGATGTTCAACGTACCTTTCCGGCGAAGTAAGCGGCACCACCCTGAGAGAGCTGGAGGATGATGGGGCAGTTCTTGTCACGAGCAGCCTCGAGAGAAGCGATGACAGTGGACGAGGAGGTCACGTTCTGCAGAATAAGTTAGTTCAGAGCTTCTTCGGATTCGAGGGAAGGGTATGGAGCTAAGGAGCTAAGAGCAGAATTCTCGGGTGAGCGGTTGACTTACGATAGCGGGGATGGCGAACTTGTTCTTCTGGGCATATTCGAAGAGACGGAGCACGTCGTCACCGACGATGACACCGGACTTGCGAGAGAGCTGTTCGAGGACACCCATTGTGATAGATAGTAGGTAGAAGTCTTAGGAGAGACGGAGGAATTAGCTTGAGGGTAAGGAGAAGTAGAGAGATATGATGAAGAAAGAGGAAAGAGAAGAGGGAGAAGAGCAATTAATAAATTCTGCAGCAGAGTTCCAGCTAAATGGTTTACCGGACGACGAATACGGAGCCAGGTATTTAGAAGGGGCAGCAGAGGAGGGGCAGCGAGCCGCTAATGGAGGGGCAGCAGCACTCGAAAGAACTCACCGGGTAGTGGGGACGGATGCGATCAGTATGATTTCAGTGACCGGTTGGGGGGTGAACGATGACGATGACGATATTGTGGGAAGAGAGAGAGAAGGAGAAAGGAAAAAAAAAAAGGGAGCAAAAATGGGCAGCCAGCTAGAATTAATAGGAATTGACTTGCCGGTGGCCGAGGGAATCCAGGTCTACTCCGTACAGTCTTCAGTCCTCCATGACGACGACGATGCTTTGGCCTGACTCCTTAGGCCGCCGGCTCGTCGTGCACCGTCCGTCCCGGGAATCCCCGCGGCCCGTCACATGACATCATCGCCAGCCGGCTTCCATGGCCCCGAGCTGGAGGGAAATCCGGATGAACCAGACAGCAACGGTTGACCGATATCAATATAACATCATCTATATCCTGCTCTCTGGCAACTATTGTTGTTGACAATGTCTGGTCTATCCATCAGGTTTCCTCCCCGTCCCATCCTGGCACAATCCGGGCGTGGTGTTCCTGGTTCGGGTGCTGGCTCCTGGTGCTCGTCGTTGCGAAAACATTGACCCATCTGCCTCCGTATTTCTTTCGTGCTTCATTCCAACTTCGGGGAAATTGGCGGGGAATCTATCTCCGTAGCCGTGGCTTTGTTGCTGTTCCCCTTCTACCCATTTCCGTCTCTTTCTTTTCCACGGTCTAGATGCCTCTTTTGACGTCCAGCTGATCTTGGAAGTACGAAAAGAGATAAGTTGATAGCAATGCCATGAATGGTGAAGCATCAATTGCATTCTTCTTATCTAATAGCGTTGCTCGGAGGGGTCTGTCGGTGGGGTCGTTGAACGCATCCGTTGGAAGTCCTGTGATATGTCCGGGGACCGGGCCATCCTAGGAATAGGAATATACAGTAGTCAGATGAGGTATTTCTGGCATTCTGCTGCCAGCTGGCACTGCATCAAGTTCTCGACCCTCCTGAGTAGTAGTTCCGATTGTCGCACAGCGCTGATCGCTGCTCGACATGCCCAGACACCGGCTGTCTAGCGTCGTAGCGGAGGCACGCTTGCAGGCCCGCCTGCCACGGCATTAAGCTGGCCTCCACAGTCGGTTGCTGGCTTGCTGCGCAAACCAGTTTTCCCCATTTACATGCTTGTTTGGAGTGGGTTCGGGCCTCTGAATTCCATCATGTCGATGCCATCCATTGAAGGAATGGCGAATTTATCCAACGGCGTTGTCACCGAGACCGCTTCCTCCATCATTCCTAGACGTTCAATGCACCGACCGCACTTAGTTGCTCTGAATAACAATGTGGAATTCTTCGAACATGTTTACAATCACTTGAGATGATAGCATTTGCTTCGAGATCTAACGGAAAATCCTCTTACTTGAAGTAACTGGAGCCCCTCCCACAGGTTTTGAGCCCGGTCGCAGATCCCGCAGGCGAGATCTAGATCTACATCCCCTGTATCAAGACAGGCTCGATAGATACTAAAGACTTGAGTGACACTTGGTCATACGGTTCCTCGAATGTGCCAATGATGTACTAAGCTGCTTATGCTCATCTATAATACTTCAGAAATGGGCAAGAAGAACAAAATCATGAAGATGAAAAGACTGTACACACCTGAGGGTCAATCATACACTGCAAAACGGCAATCCTTGTCTCCGCGGGGAGGTACAGTAGATGAGGCAAAAAACACCTCCAAATGTCACCAGACGCTGTATGTACATGGGTGTATATTGACCATATTAGAAAGTCCTCAACTAAGACTGCAAAAGGTAATGAGAAAAGAATTGCCCCATGCTCTCAAAAAGCAAAATCAGCTTCCGTTGATGTTCCCGGCATACTAGAGACCCGTAGCCCACGACGCCAATGAAGATGTTTATGAAACTGCTTAGCGAACTATCTCATGGGTAATAGGAAATCAAGAGCATTGAGAGCAAAACGGGGGAAATTTCATACCTGGGTCGAGTGCCGTTCTGAAAAGTGCTCCTTTCGAGATGTGTTGCGAGATATATATTCCGGATCAGAAACCCAACCCCATGAAGGAATTGTATACAGTTCGAGTTAACTCCGGGGAGTATACTGGTATCTCCGTCGCTGCTGACCAGGCTAATCCCGATCGGTCTCGAGATCACATGTGGAGGGAGTCTTCTTTCCAGCCGTTCCTTCCTTTGCGTTACCAGGCATCCTTGTCCCGTTATATACACGGCTCAATTGCTCCCGGTCAGCTCAGGCGGATAAAATAAAGAGTTAGTTTGTCAGCAGCGATTCCAAAAGACTCATATTCCTCCTCAACGACCATGGTGGGTCTGGGACCGGTACGTCATGACAAACCATGGCTCCAAATGCTCGGGTGAGCTAATGGAGGCTTCGAATCCTCGTGGAGACCGATAGGTATTGCTCGACGCTCGGCTGATTCTGGACCTCTTTGCCATCATTCACAGACCACTGGCTGATCTTTTACTGCACCATGCAGAAGATTATTGGCGGAGATTTGCATTGATATAGTGCTTACCGTTGACCACACCTGACGAGTATCTCGTTCATAACCTACAAGCTCCATCCAACCTATCGAAGAAACTATCCAGTTGATCGTGCTCTACGGGGAATTCAGTCTACAGCCAGCCTATCGTTGACGGTTTAAAGCTGTTGCGATATGGGTACAAAACCAACTCTGTCGGTTGGAGACAGACTGGCAGCTGGATGGGGAATCTTGAAAACAAGTATATCTTGGCCATCTGACATGTCTTTTTGCCTTCATGCACCCGGCTAATATTGACGTCTTGGCCAATCAGTTCCAAGCATTGTCTCGGCTGCATTTGCTTGGCCTTTACAGGGCTCGGAGCGAGCCTCGACATACTATCGCCATGTTACGTACACAGCTATGCGAGAAGTGGTCCACAATCTTCCCACGCGGACAATTGTGTATGGTCATCACCAGATCCTAGGAAGCATTATCCCCTCGCGCAGATTTCTGACAAATCCTCCAGAGGTCTTTCGCCGACTACGGACCAAGCGTATACCGCCTTTGTGAAGTCAATAGATAGTCCAGCCCACACGGTGGATCTAGGGGATGGTACTCGGGGCCACTGGATTGGTGATAGTTCCGCTGAACATGTGCTGTTCCACTGTCATGGTAATCATGGGCGTAGTTCTATCTTGGATTTGCCGTTGATATCTAACTCGAGTTGATTAGGGGGCGGATACGCCATATACGCCACCGGTGCACACTTCGAAGGCCTTTGGAGCATCGTGCAAGAGCTTCGTCGCACCGGCAAAAACCTAGCTGTGTTACTGCTATCATACGGTACGACTATACGTCTAATACCACACAACTGCCGACTAACAGACATTGGAATAGATGTAAGCAGTACGGCGCATTATCCAAGACAGCTAGAGCAAGCATGTAGCCTCCTTTCCTATCTCATTCAAACCAAGGGAATCGCCTCATCTAAAGTATGCATGGTCAATTCCATTTCTTTTCCTGTTGATCACCAAACCAACAGCGGTGCACAAACCATGAGAACGATGCTCACCCACTATTCCAGGTCATACTCACTGGGGACTCCGCGGGCGGCCACCTATTGTTATCCCTACTCTCTCACATCATCCATCCTCATCCGGAGGTTTCTCCGATAGTTCTTCCTCCAGGAGCCACTTTTCTCGGTGCAGCTCTCTTCTCTCCATGGGTTACCTTTGACACCGAGTCCTCTGAGTCCATGAGACGTAATCGAACCAAAGACGTCCTGCACATCCCAGCTCTCGAAGATTGGTCTGCCAAGTTCACCGGCACCGCCCCCCGAGACAATTATCTCGATCCTCTCAGAGCGCCGCCAGAATGGTGGATTGGTCTTCCAATTCGTGATATTCTCATTGTCTCCGGCGCGGACGAGATCTTTATTGATGACATTGATGTGTTTGCAAGAAAATTATCGGTATGGCAGAGCTGATCTCCCACTATCATTCCTTCAAATCAATGCAAGCGGAATGTGAAACCACTGACTCTCCTTTTTTTTAGGCCGTTCATCCAACCGTCTCTCATTTCTCGGCCTCCGGGGAAGCTCACATCCAATTGTTCACGGAGTTTATGATTCGAGAGTCGAAGTCGAAACAACGGGATGTGCTCCAGGAATGGATAGGGGCCAGGATTTAAATCAGAGAAGGGCTATTCTTAGTGGTTGGTCATTGTAAACTATATGTTAAGCCTGGATAATTCCATTCCCATGTCTGGAGAACACATCCTAAACCAACGTCTAGATCCTCAGACCTATGGAATGGGACGTATGCAGAGTAACAGAAACTTCAAGATAATCTATTCATGTAACAAATGACATCTCCACGATTGACCTAAGTACAAAGAGAATCTAGCTTTGATAAAAGACCTTAAATGTCATCCCGTAGGTAACACTTGTTCAATATATGCATATATTTCATATACATGCGCGAAACCCAAACTCCTAACTAGTTATATAGACGTAAATGTCGGTGATATGTGCAGTTTATGTCGAGTCCTCCATCTATATATCGTTCATTCAATATTCTATGTTCACGGCCCTAGGGGAAAGGGGAAGTGAGTGAGTGGGACAATCACTAGAGAATAGACAGGCATCAAATGGCAGTAGGGGTTTGCGGACCATGTGCAGGCTTCTCCATTTCGTAGAAGAGAAGGTAGACTTCCTTTTGCATGCCCAGCACGTCGGAGGTCTTGCATTCCTTGATTTTTTCATCGGAGATACGCCACCAGCGGTCGTTTGCTTTGCGGCGCCGACGAAGGCGCGAGGTGGATCCTGAAGAGGTGTCGAATGAGGGACTCGGTGATATGCGCTCGCTCATGAATGATGCTCTTGATCCGGACTTGCTGAAGCGGCTACCTTCGGTGGCGGCAGGGCTCTGGGGAGCCGATTCCGGGGATAACCGTTGCTTGGATTTTGAGCGATGGCTCTGGAAAGAAATGCGGGAGCTTGAGGTGCTGGGGCGAGCGGGTGATGAAGGTGCGTTTAGCTGGGATGACGCTTTGGAGGACTTCTTGGTTGATGCGGACTGCGATGGCTCTGAGGAGGATAGCGACGAGAGAGACGGCGAGGATGTCGACGCCGACATGTTAGGGTTGGAAGACTCTTGATCCGGAACGTTGCGGGCCTCCGGACGAGGGCTTGGGGCCCGCGACTGAGTGGCGCTGACTGCTCGACTCTGGGCGTAGGAGCTGAAGGCCCCAGGGGTTGCGAAAGGCGGATAGAGATTGTTGCGTCGGAAAGATTCGTAGTGCCCGCTGTGGTGACTGCCTTTGTGGCAGACAATCGCTAGCAGCTTGAACCATGTTTGGTTCAGGATGCCTCCCAAAGGTAGTCGCTCAGGGAATGATACCTTGGCTGCGTTCTTCGTAGAGCTGCTTCGGTCAAAGATTGACCTTGAAAGATGGATTGCAATGATTTTAGGGAAAACTGTGATTCTCATGTGACGTGCAATCTTTCGCTTGGGAGCAAATTCAGCAGCGGGCAGGGTGACCCCTTCTAGAGGACCTTCGGGGTCTTTGGCCAGAGCCGCTTGGATCGTTTCAATTTCCCTCTCCAGGTGTTCCTGGTCTTTGCCTGCACGAGTTCGCGCTAGTTCTTGAGTCTTCGTTTCTAGTGCGTGCTGTAGTCGACATTTATCGCACTTGAAATCCTCAATGTACTCGGTTTTGAGAAGACCGTCAAAGCATGCGTTGAGTGTAGTGGAGCTTTTCTGGGGCACCTGAAGCGTCAAGTTCACGAACGAGGTTTGGTTTGGTTTGTATTGATAATGGCAGAACTGGCATTCGATCTGTGACTCCATCTTGCCTTCGAATGGAAAACCATAGTCGTTATCGATTTCCTTGAGTTTTGTGTCGATGATCGCAGGCAGCCCGCTAGGCGAGCCATCATCAATGCGCACCTCGACTTCAGTCGGGCTCTTTTCTGACTCGACCGTGTTCTCCTGCTCAGAGGTGCCCGACCCCTCAGGCATCTCGATAGTGCCCTTTACCCGCTGTCGCGCCTTGACACCGGCGTGGTATTCATCGCTCAATCTTTCAGCCACAATCTGCAAGAATTCCTGTGCATCCTGTTGGTTGCGGCTGATCCGGGTCCGATACGCATATTCAAGCGATTGAATAAAGGCTCGAGCCGAGATCGTCTTTTTGTATATTGGGCGCTCGTTGAGCCGATCCAGAATTTCCTTCAGCGCCCTTGTAATGGTCCCTTGTTGGAGTTCTCGCAGCTTATCCGGTCGTTGTCCACGGGGAAAGTCATCCAAATCTGGAAGAAGGTTGTACATCTCAGGTCCATCCAGCTCACGACGGTGAAGTTCTCTGATCAGGTATACGCGTAGATCGCCGAGACCAGCAAGGGCCTGGAGCACCGAGTTGATGAAGCAGTCATTGGCGGGATTGGACAACCCGACGATGCTCTTTTTGCGGTTGCTGTCAAACGAGTCATCGCCATCGATCGTGTAGTTCGGCCCGAAGACGTAGAATAATGCGACCGCAGCGAGGGATGCACCGGCCGCATACGCGGCGACCGTGCCTGGCTTTTCTTGCATCAATCCGTCCGGGAGGGAAGACTGGGAGTGATTGTGTATGTATGGTGTTGACGCAGAGCTGAGTCGATGTCCTATCGCAGCTCCATTGGCCGTGTTGCGAGAATCGGGCGGGGAACGTCGGAGGGTTCGGAGGGGTAATATTCAAGCGGCAAGTCGTATTTACATCTGATGTAGGCTCACTAAGGGATGTTATGTACGCGGTGGAGATTTCGGCGTCGAGTTGCCGGTTATGACAGGATGCCTGCGATCTTGTCAGCCGTATTTTTCCCCATAAAAAGCCGGCGGTGTGGAGAATGGGGTAAAATCACTGACGAAGACAGACAGAAAGGGCCACTCCAGTGCAAGTAAATGAATGGCGTACAATCTAGCAATGTTCCAAGGCAAATAGTAGTATCAAATCTCCGACCGATGCGTGTAATCATGGTAGCACGATAATTTCCATGCAGGGAGAAGGGTTCGCAGACAGGAGGAGAGGGGAGAGCCGGCTCTTTTGGCTGCCTGTCCGGAGGTTCATCAGCGCCGAGCGTCCGTCCTCCGGCTATCTCCACATTTTTCTCACAGTGCTCGTCCGGCACTATTTCGGGATCCTGGAAGCCTCGCAAATGAGACACCTCGCAAGACCAAGGAGTCAGCGATAACCGGACAATCGGTGGATCGACATGGATGATCGACAAGGAGTGAACGGAAAGAGGGATTGTCTTCAATAGAGGCCGAAGATCTCTGCAGGCGATCTGTGATGGGTGATTGTCAATCCATAAACCGCTGTCCCCAAGATGGTTGGAATGTCATGAGTCTTCATTGGAGGATAATTTAGGCAGCCCAAATGAAAGAAGACGAAAAAAAGAATCAAGACGGCAGCGGGCAGAATGAACGACAGGATCAGGTGACTGCTTATTAAGGGCTGTTTGGATGGCTTTGGTATGATTTGGTGTGATTGTTGGGCAGTAGTGCAATGTTATAGAAAATCATTGGTTGCTTTTGAAATAATCAGGCAACAAATGCGCATCCCAATTTCTTTACCCCTGTCTTGTCTATCTATTCTGTGTTATGTACAAACGCTGCATTGCCCCGAGTAGAGTTGTAGGTATTATCTACCTACTAAGGAATGCTGGCACTGAACTATCACTGACATGCTTTTTCTAGTGATAAGGTGATTCAAGGATCCCAAGGTCCCTGTGCTTGCGTGCCTGTCAATAGAATTGGCTCGCCATTCTCCTGCACCAGGAAAATGTCCTCATGACGGACCCCAAACTTGCCCACTAAGTAAATCCCGGGCTCCGAGGTGAATGTCATGCCCGCTTTGAGGAAGGTTTCATTATTGCCTTTGTTCAAGTATGGGCTCTCATGGGCTGATAAGATCTTAGCCCTACATCATAGTTTGAACAATGAAATAAGCACGCGGGAGGTTTACCTTTGATTCCAATACCATGACCAACTCGGTGGGTGAACGCATCACCGTAGCCTGCATCACTGATGACACTGCGAGCTGCAATATCGACGCTAGCGGCAGTTGAGTTCTCTCGAAAGTGGTGGCTAGACTGCACCTGAGCTTCAAGAACGATGTCCCACACCTGCCTCTGTCAGCAGACCACGCAGGGAAGATCCGATTGATCTTTGTATAGTAGTACCTTCAGTTTCTCTTCCAGAATTGGTGGCACCAGATTATTTTTGGACGGCTTTTCAAGAAATGGAGGGAAGAAAGTACGACAAATATCTGATGAGTAGCCAAGAAGATGCGCCCTGGGCAGGTCAGTTGTGACCCTCATACGGTGGGCATAGAAACGAGACACACCCAACGTCAATCAAGACGAAGGTTTCCGCCTCAAGAACCTTAGAGCCATTAGTTCCTCCATGAGGATTTGAGGCATTCTCATCTGTGGAACGAGTTAGTATATAAAGTATGATCAACAGCCGACTTACCAAACAACACAATATCAAAGAACGGTTCCAAACCAGCGGAACGAAGGGTATTGTCCAACACTTCTGAGATTTCGTTTTCGGTCAATCCGGGATAAAGACCTAGAGGGTCAAAGTCTCAGCTGCGGCGCGAAGTCAAATGAATATTCAAGGCTCTCACATTTCCTCATCTGCCGCACAGCTTCTACTGTCCCGGTATTCACGGCCTGAAGGATTCCTACTTCCCTGTCGGACTTGATCTGCCTTACTCGCTCTATCTCGCCTTGCAAGCCGATGACCTGGAACCCATTGTCTCCCAGGCCACGCTGAATGAAATCACGCATTTCCTCATCTACCATAAGCCGCGGGACTCTTTCAAGGCCAGAAAAGACGCTGGATCGCTTTAGAGTCTCGTACGGATTCCAATGCTCTTCCCACGGAACAATATCCAACGACTCTGAAAAGGGCATGTCTAAAAGGCGAGCACGCTCTGCCTCGAATGACGGACAGAGAAAAGACGTCTTTGCAGTGACTTGGCCAGACGAATGGCGATACGGCTGCACTATCATGAGGAAAGGCCGTTCTTCTGGCTAGAGATATGGTGAGAATCCGACGAAGGACAAGACGATGAATAGTGACATACCTCCCAGACTTCCCATTCGGGCTGGCTGACGTTTGCAAAATATTTGAACGTGTAGCCAGGCTCAACAACGAAGGCGTCCGCTCCATCCGCTACCAGAGCCCGAGCAAGTCGATTGCGTCGTTCCTCAAAGTCTTCCAAAGCAATTGGGACTGCAGTTTCCAGGAATTCAAGTCCCGTGTCGTGAAAATTCTTGATGGAACATTGTTGGAACTCCTCGAAACGAGAGGCTGGAGCGAGAGTCTTCGGACTGGCATCATGGCTGAAGTGCTGAAAACATTTCGTAAAACAATCTTTCCCTTTTGTGAAAATTCCGACACCCGAAATCAAAAATATGAACAAGATAGGCAAGAAAGCTTTGTTGGAGCGCCTGATCACGTCGCTCCCTGGTGTCTGCTTTGCCTCTTGGAAGAGAGGTAAACGAAGCTGCTTTTCCGACATGGCGAACACAGTGCAAAGCTAATGGACCATAGAGGTTGACGAGACCTAACACTGTCCGAGAGATAAAAGTAGACGAGCAAGCCAACAAACGAGCAAAGAGCCAAGAACAAGAGATAACTGCCGTGTGGATCATGCAGAAAGCGACTATGGCCGAAGAGGACAGTCGATACGACGTTTTCCCCGCGCTCTACCGTAGCCCTAACTCGCCCAGCCCCAGACGCCGGTCGCCACGCTACGGCACCCTTAGCATCCCTCGCAGCACGCCGGCCTTCTCATGCATCACGATGGTTGGCCCAGGGACATTAGTCGGTCGGGATCGGCCTCCAGTTGCCTGATAAGCGATGAATACCAGGCCTGGTCAAGGCATTGTGCCGCTCGCTCAAACCATAGAGATAACCGGAATTGGCCGATCAAAATAGGCGAAGAGCGTATAAATACAGCCGACCATGGGAGGTGCATTTCTCATGCAGTCAGCAAGGGCTGCATCAGATCAGAATGACTGTCGAAATAACCTCAAGTCCCGCGAGCGATGGAAGCCCCCTGTCCAAGGAAAATGCTCAAATACAGACCATTCATGACGTAGGAGAGCAAGAGGAACAGGAACAGGAACAGGCGGAGGGTTCCTCAGGGAAATACTCCAAGCTCTCCGTCTTGTTGATGATCGTCTTCTCCGGGTTAGCTATCGGATCAGATGGCTTCAACGCTGCCATTATAGGCAATATCGAGCTTATCATGGCGGTGATCTACCCCGATTCGCTCACCACTGACGTGCAGTCTCGTCTGTCTACCGCCTTCATGGTTGGCATGATAATTGGTATGCTCTCATTTGGGTATGTGTCGGACAGGCTTGGTCGCAAGACTGGCGCCGTTCTCACTACTACGATTTTGGTTCTCGGCATCGCGCTCAGTGCTGGGGCCAGTGGTGTGACGCAGGACGGCATGTTCTGGATGCTGATAATTGCTCGCGGCATTGCGGGTGTCGGCGCTGGTGGGTGAGTCTACCGCCATGAGTTGCAGCTGGTACGCTCCAGTGTTTCATCGAGCTGATCGTAGCATGAACAGAGAATACCCCGTTGCAGGCGCCGGAGCAGCCGAAGCGACCGACGAACAGTCCGCTGTTCGTAACAAGCGAGGATTTATCTTCGCTATGATTGCCGACCTATCTGCATCACTCGGTTTTGCCTTCGGGGCGTTAGTCCCATTGCTCCTGCTTCTGTGCTTCCATCAGCGAGTGAGCAATTACGACAAGGTCTGGCGCGTTGCGCTGGCCATGGGCGCCATACCACCGCTGTCAATCTTCTGGTTTCGATACCGCATGGCTGTCAGCTCGGCCTACCGCAAGAGCTCCATGAGGAATCAGCGAGTACCATATTGGCTGGCGTTAAAGAAATATTGGCGACCGCTTCTCGGGGTCTGCGGCTCATGGTTCATTTACAACTACATTTCCTACCCTTTTGGACTTTTCTCGTCTGCGATCGTCGGCCGCGTCAACCCGAATTCCTCTCTCGCTCTGACTATGGCGTGGGGTACCCTGATAAACTGCTTTTATATTCCGGGAGCCTTCATCGGCGGTCTCCTCTCAGATCGCATCGGTCGTCGCCGTACCATGGCCCTCGGATTCATCCTTCAAGCGATACTGGGATTTGTCCTTGGTGGCGCTTTGAAACATATCGAGAAACACCTGGCGCTCTTCATCGTTCTATACGGCGTTTTCCTCACTCTGGGAGAGATCGGACCGGGATCCACGATCGTTCTCACTGCTAGTGAAAGCTTTCCCACGGCCTTACGCGGCCACGGAGTGGGCCTGGCCGCCGCATGGAGCAAGGCCGGCGCTGCGGTTGGCACGCAAGTCTTCAAGCCAATCCTCGCCAGTTGGGGCGAGGATGAATTTCACGGTACGCAGGCGGTCTTCTTGATCGGGTCGGGATTCGCAGTGTTGGGAGCACTGGTGGCGTGGTTTGTCCTCGTGGATCCGGATAAGGAGCTAGATAATGGAGACCAGGAATGGAAAGACTATCTGGCGATAAAAGGATATCATGTGCAATGGGGAGTGGAGGGACAGAATGAAGTTCCGGAGTCCAAGGCCGTTTCTTAGAATTGGACGTTGCAGTGAATGATGTATCCGACTGGGTCAATTAGCTTACTGGACTTTTAGGTAGTCTGCAAACCTTATCTTTAGAATTATTGAACCCTAGGCCGAAGACGAATTTAATGAATGTGCATGAGACCGAGGCGGTGTTATGTCGTATCTGAGGCAGTCAGAGTGGGAGTGGGAGTGACAGGGAGACGATGCAAAAAGGATGCAAAAACAGAAGGAACAAAGAACCAACGGCCGCACGTGCATCCAAACGCCCAGGCTGCCACTTTCTCCTCTTGCATTACCACTTACTTTCTTGACCATAGCTTCATCATCATCAATATTATTTCAAAAAGAAGTGACAATAGAGAGAGAGCCACACACATACAGAGGGAGAGAAACCAATGCCGCCACATACACAGACCTCCCACACTACCAGCCCCGCAAACGACCATTTGACATCCTTACGGAAACTAGATGGCCACTCCGGCTGGGTTTGGGCCGCGACTCCATTCCCTGACGGAGATAAGATCGCATCCGTCTCGAACGACACCACCGTGAAGGTCTGGAACACAGCGTCCGGTTATCAGGCGAGGAGCTTCCAAGGTCATACTGGATGGGTCCGGGCCGTGGCCGTTTCATCGGACAGCCGACGGGTTGCCTCGGGGTCCGACGATACGACGGTTCGACTGTGGAATGTGGTTTCAGGACGCGCTGAACGATCTTTTACGGGCCATTCGGGCTGCGTCAGGAGCGTCGCCTTCTCGCCTGACAGCAAGGTAATCGCTTCCGCGTCGGATGACATGACGGTTCGCCTGTGGGATATCAGCTCTGGTTACGCGCACAGAATTCTTCGTGGACACGCAGGCTGGGTCAGAGCCGTTGCCTTCTCGCCAGATAATCGGGTGATTGCGTCGGCGTCAGATGACATGACTGTTAAAGTATGGGATGCAAATACCGGAGCCCTATGCAGAACGCTGGAGGGCCATACGGGGTTTACGAGGGCTGTGGCTTTCTCTCCAGACAGCAGCCTTATCGCGTCGGCTTCCAAAGATACGACAATTCGGGTTTGGAATACGGCCACGGCCTCCTTGCAGAGAGTTATCACTGGGCATTCGTCCTGGGTCAGAGCCGTGACCTTTTCTCCGGATGGGACACGACTTGCCTCTGCTTCGGATGATATGACGGTTAGGCTGTGGGATGTGAGTACTGGTTCCGTACGCAAGATTCTGAGGGGACATTCTGGCTGGGTCAAGGCAGTCAAGTTCATGGACGATGAGAAGTTATTGGTGTGTTCCGCAGATGATGGGATTGTTCAGCTATGGATATGATGCGATACGACTTGACGAATTTTTCTTTCAACGGGAAGCGAGGAAAATGGAGCGCAGAGCTTATCTGACGGCGCTTATCATGAATGATGGATGTATCACTATTAATTAGACTGTATCTGGTGGTGGCGTATGGCTGGACGGGAATTCATTGAGAAACGCATTACTTCCAAAAACTATTCCCGTGGTGGTTGTCAACATTTTCAATCACCGGCTTCCACGATCAAGTCCCACGTTGATATTTTATGGTAGGCAGAGGAAGTAATACAGATATTAAATAGGAGGGAGATATCATCAAGAAATGCTTCCTAGTTCCTGAATTCTTCTAGTAGCTTATCAGGGAACAAATGTCGAAATAAACTGAATTTTATATGCACAATTTTCAGGCCAAGAGACAACAGAATCTATGGGATATCAATCATGGCAAAGTGGCAACCTTCTCCTTAAACAGATCCTCCGCCTGCTGCCAGACACGGGCATTAGATCGGTCCTTCAGTTGCAAAAGACTGGGAAGCAGGGCTTCGCTGAACATCTCGGAACTTTCGCGGGGAAGAAGCGAGGGCAGGTGGTCGATACTGATGACGCTCAGGGGAGGGCCCTGGGTGTCTGCCGGCAAAGTGACGGGCACGGTGGGCTTGTCGAATGTGGTGGTGATATCATACACGGGGATGGGGTTGTGAGGGTTGGTGCTGTAAGGAGCGAAAGAGTCAGCGGTGCATATTCAAGCACATGGAGAAGAGCTGATTGGGACTTACGTGTCAGCGCTAACGTCGCAGATGACAGACAGACGGCGGTTAGGCGAAGCAAGAGATTCCACGTTCACGAACGGAGGAATCTTAGCAGAAAGGTAAATGCAGTTGACAAAAATGTCGACGTCCTCAACGATCTCCTTGAAGGGCCCGCCTACAGCGTATGTTAGCATGGAAAACGAAAGTCAATGGACAGCATAAGATTCCATACCCTTCTTGGTCTCTTCAATATCCCACTGCAAGATGTCGGATTCCGGAATACCGACATCCTTGGCGAGCTGTACGGCACCCTTACCGCAGCGTCCAAGCTAGTAGAAGTTAGTAATGAGCCTCTCTAATCTCAATAGAAATTGTACTCACAGCTCCAATCACCAGGACCTTGGGAGACCGGCTAGATTGCTTCTTGCCGGCCTCTACGGACTCCTTCACCGACTCAATCAAAAGCTGCTGGTTGGCGTAAGGGACCTCGCCCGGCAGAGGCTCGCCTTGGTGCGTCAATTGCCAAGCCCAGTTCTTCACGGCCAAAGCCGAGCCTATTATGTGTAAGTTACAATTTCAAAGATATATGACCTCGAAAGCATTGCATACCTGCATAGCCAGCCGAGTAGCCGAAAGCTGCGGAAGAGAAAAAAATTACATGGTTAGGTACCGAGACTCAAAGTATTTCAGAGTATAGCCTGCTTACCAGCCACTCTGCGTCCGACATCATCCGTGAGGAACTCCAGATCCAAGAGGGTACCGCCTCCACGGGGCCATCGGCTGAGGACCTTCTCCCAGCCACCCTGTTGTTTGTAGCAATGCGCGAACGAGATGTGAACATGTTTAAGAGGGAAGTCCTCTTCAGGGAGCTCCTTGAGGCCCAGAACGTAGGCATCCTTAGGAGCATCCTTCACCCAGGAACCTTCTTCGACCAAGGGAGCCCCAACCTATTCAGTCGGATAATGAGTATTCCATTGTGTTGGGAAGCGGGCAAACGGTAGGCAAACCTTAGCGAATTCCTCATCTATTATTGGAAGCCAGGGTCAGCAATTGTTCGACATAAAGGACCGGAGGGGGGTTCGAATTCCAACATACCGTCAAAGATACGCTGGGTAGAGCGTTCGACTGTCACCTTGTAACCAGCATCAAGGAGCGCCTTAGTAGTAGTCGGGGTCACTGGACATCCAATTAACTTTTTCTGAGCTCTTCATGATCTTGCTATAGATCCAACTGTGAACGTAGAAATGGGATGGAATGGAATGGAATGACAACCATTGGCTGGGTTAGCAATGGCATTGACGAAGGAAATACTCACGAGCAGACCGCGCCTCGGCGGGCTTTGTTTCTGCGCGAAGCCAGATATGAGAAGACATGATTTCCGCGAGTGAGAGACAATTGGTGATTCTAACGGAGTAGGGTCAAAAGAGAAATTTCGAAGACCGACGATAATCACCCAGCGATTAATACTTTAGGTCGGTTCCCCTCTATGACACAGACTTGCCCTTCTGGTAATAGTGGGGGGAATTCGGAGTTGTTCCGTTCCGGAGCCATGACTCAGCCAGATCCCGGCCGATATCGGCAAATTAACGCAATTGCATATTGATTACGACTACCGTACGCAGCGAAATAATTGGGTCTCCTCATCACGAGCAGTAACAGAACACGATGGCTCATAGTCCTTGATTATTCGTAAACCACTATCTGAAGAGATGACATGTCCGAACTACGGCTCCACGAACAAAACAATACGCTGACATGCGTTGAGCCTACCTCCTATTGCGACCATACTGCATGGCACCCATAGAAGAAACAACGGAAATGTCGTCCAGCTCATCGATGCATATATGAGTATCCGTTGACAATGCCACCACCTCAAGACACGGCCTTGGTCCGGCTGCGAGTCCGACTACCAATACCATCCGTAGGTATCACCTTCTTCACAGCTTCTTTCACCTTCTTCGAGCGACCTGCCTTCTTGTTCTCTCCATTTGCTTGCGTGCCATTTGCGGTAGTAGCCTTCTCGTCAGTCTTTTGTTTTTTGGCGGTTGGCGCGACGGTGGGCGAGTCGGACTCAGTGGCAGGTTTATCTGTATCCGTGGGGACAGAGGTCGACTCAAGTTCCCGTTTGTCGCCTGTGCTGGGCGCGTCGAGCTTGGCCTCCCCAGCAGGCTTCTGAGAATCGACGCCCGGAGCGAGAGCCGGACCGCCGGATAGTGGCTCCTCCGCCGGTTTGGCTGTATCCGCCAGTCCAACTGCATCTTTAGAGTTGCTTTCTACAGGCGCATGGCCAGCCCCGTCTGATTTGGCCGAATGGTTGTTACCATTGGTCTGTTTTGGTGCATCGTCCGGGACCGTCTTGGTGACGTCAGCGCCAGTGGTGTTGGGAGGTTCTAAGATGCGGAACGTTAGTATCGGTTGATGAATCGCCCGGGATCTCTTAGACAGGGCGCATGGGAAAAAGGCGCAGGATGGCTGAACGTACCCAGAACTGCAGTTGTGCTGGTGTTGACGGTAGGCTCCGTAGACATGGTGGCAAGGTAGGAGTAGTCCCAAACGATTTTGGGTGCTTAGGTTGGAATAATTTTAAGTGAAGAAGCGTCGCTGATAGGTAGCGACCGCGAATTGGCTAGAATTGATGCCTACTAATACTAAAATCCAGAGGAAGAGTGTTCAGTTGATGAGAGTAGGTCAGAGCAGAAGGAGAGGTGAGGTTGCGCGGTGACGTTTACTAAGGACGTCGTAGGGCGCTAAACCCGATTTATGCGGAACTCAGTCTGGAAATCATTTCGGGGCGGAGGGCAAATTAGCGACCAGAAGCTTCAGAAACTAATGCTCCGAAGCTCAGCTCGCGAGGTACAGTCAGTAGCGGAGTACATAAGCTGCGCTAGACGGGGCTCATGGGAAGGGGGGATGAGTGTGTACTAGAGTAACGGAGTAGTAAGCATGCCAAGGAGAGGAGAATCGCCCCATTTGTGTGGCTGGCTGGGTGGAGCAGGATGCGGAGTAGCGTGGGTTGGCGTGATCGTATGAGACAATGGCCGGTCCGCCATTCGCGGATCGCACTGACGAATCAGTCCCATTCTCCGGTCGGGGAAGATCCATGACGTTGACGGTCTGGGAGTCTGAGTCTGGGAGGCGATGGTCGGGAGAAAACGAAGGCATCTATGGTGTACGCCTTGCTCAAGGTCACGTGGTCGCAAGGTTCACGCGGGCGAGAAAGTTCTCCTCCACATGCCACCCGAATCCATTCTGCACCGCTTTTTGGTCTTTTAGAGCAGGCAACGACCGTTGCATAATCTGTGCCAGATCAGAGGCATCCTCAGACCGGCCCTGGTCCAGCATAACCTGAAGTGCCTTGAATCCACCCCGCATAAAGGACGCTTGATCCCTTCGGGTCCATGATTCAACATGATCAGGAGACTGTCGCCCCGCGTATTGGAGAAATGGGGTAGGGTTTGCTTGTGTAGGGTGGTAGAGATGCAGCACGGCAGTCCTGCGCGCCACGGGCCACACTTGTTCTTGAATCTTGACAAGATCTTCGAATGAAGCAACGGGGATTTCAGGGGACACTGTCTTTAAAGCCATGTGCAGTTTGACAGCCGCATCAAGAAGCGCGGCGGAGTGAAATTCCCGGTCTTTTTTGGCAATTGCAAGCAAGCTCCCGGCAGACTGTACAAAACATTGTAAGGCAGCGAGCACGCCTCCACAACCGCCCCCACCATCAAAAAGCTCCCACATAACCATTTCAAGTAGAAATACACGGTAAAGCTCAATAGCAGCGTCCCTCGGAAGCCGTTCGCGTTCTCCGAGGTCTTTTTTCGCCAGTAGGTCCAGCCAACCCATGGCGGTAGGTCGTAGTCCCTCGGCCATCATGAACTTCACTAGAGTCCGAGTCGATGCTTGGGACTTGAAGAGAATTCGTAACGCACGGGTGCCGGACGCAAACCACCAGTCCACGAACCTCGACCCGGCCCGCGACTCTCTCATGGCTTTGAGGTAACCATCTCCCGTATGACGGCTTGCAAGCCATAGCTGCGATTGCAGACAACGCCGAAGAGTCGAGGTGGTAACCGAGCCAGATGCGACTAGATCATCAAAGAGCGCCATTGGTTCCGTGCGCAACTTGTGTTCGTCGAGCTGAACAGGAG
Organism: Aspergillus affinis; assembly: GCF_023601865.1. Lineage (NCBI taxonomy): Eukaryota > Fungi > Ascomycota > Eurotiomycetes > Eurotiales > Aspergillaceae > Aspergillus > Aspergillus affinis. The sequence continues at coordinate 195,887 of NW_026515821.1, forward strand.
AGTTGTTAGGTGTCTTGCGGAAGAGGGGGTTTCTCAGAATTCTCTGCACATGCTTGTCGGTCGCAAGTATGGACGAGTTCGGGTTTTCCGGCGGGCTATCACCATTGTGAGGCTGCTCTGACGGTGAAATGGAAGATGGGTGTTCCTGGTCCAACTGACGACGAAAGGAGGATGTAAGGGCGTTGAGCAGCTGCTGAGATTGGCGAGGGGTACGGGGTAATGGCTGGTGGATTTTCGGCCAAGACGCAAAGCGCAAGACCGACGTGCCCTTCATGGTGCTGACAGGGTTGAGTACCGATCAATTAGGAGGGGAAGACGAGAAGGGATGTCAAAAGGGTGGTTAGTCACCGCGGAAGATAATCATGGGGTGATTTTTGACGGGTTGACTGACCCGGCAAACTTCGACTTCGGCCTGAGGACGGGAAGGCGGTGAGAAATCGGGCTTAGTCACTTCCCCAGACTTGGTTAACTACGTAACTAGTTATCTACACGGAGGAGTAGTTAATGCGAATAGTCAACGACGATGACTATTTGTAGGTGGTTAATTAACTGCTCATTGACAAACTACGGCGTAAATATTTCTCTGTTCGAGGTGAAAATGGTCTGAGGTATGAAAGGAGCTGAGAAGGAAGGGGGAGTATATCAAGGGATATACTATTGTCTACTCCGTAAGTATTGAATCCATGATCATCGTCAATGGATGACGAATGGGCCAACTCTCTCGGACTTTAGCGTTACTCGCTAAAAGACCTGCCTGAATATTCAGGGTGCCCTTTAGCTACGGGTACTCCGCCTCCAGCGTGAGGCAACGCTGAACGGGTTCGTTACGGACGGGGGTGTGGGTATTTTTGCATACACAGTACCTAATAGGTGGCGGGTGAACACGACGATGATCGGTGGATGGGGAGGAATTCATAATTATTGGGTTGATTGAGAGTTGATATCTCACATGAGGAATTGATGACAGTCATAGAATCAATCTCACCTCACCTCGACCTAGTGTATGTACTCCTACGAAGTGGCAGGTACATACATACATCCAACATACATACTCCGTAAGTGACGGTACCGCCCCGAAGCAGCCTGCAGCCTCAGGCGCCAAAAAGCTGACCTAAACCTAAACCAAACCAACCAAACCTTTCCACCTCTCCCTTCCCTTCTTCTTGAAATTCACACCAAATCTTTCTACCTCTTGAACCAACTAAACCTCGTTTTACCCGCTTTTTCTTTTCCACTAGCCACACCTTGTTTTCTCCCGTCGTCCTCTTTCCTCCTTTCCTTTCCCTTTTTCCCTTCCTCCCCTCTTTCTCTCCTCTGCTGTCCTGGGAGAATCCACACAAATTCCCATTAGAACGATATGTCTGACGTTCAATCACGACCCGCTGCTTCTCGTGGCAGGGTGTCTACTCGCGGTGGTCGAGGCGGCTATAGCTCCAGAGGTGGTCGAGGTGGCAGCAGCAGATCTGCAAAGGCAGACAGCTCAGAGGATACGCTGTCCGCATTCGAAGATGAGGGCGAAATCGGTCAGATGAAGAAGAAATATTCCGACACTCTGCCTATGCTGAATGAGCTGTTCCCCGACTGGACGAACGAGGACCTAGTCTTCGCCTTGGAGGATGCTGATGGTGACCTCGAGGCTGCAATTGATCGCATAACCGAAGGTGCGACCCTTACCACATCCTCCTCACTAGCTTATTCACTTCCGTCATTATTACGGCCTGGCTAACATTGTGTCTTCCGGTCTCATCAGGCAACGTCTCCCAGTGGGGTGAGGTAAAGAAGAAGACCACAGATCGGAGTCGACCCAAGCCAAAGGAGGTACAGAGCACCCCGACCGAGACAACTCCTGTTTCTGTCCGAGCAGCCCGTGGACGTGGTGGATTCGAAGGCCGTGGTCGCGCTCGCGGAGATCGCGGTCGGGGCGGTCGGGGTGGCCGTGCAGGTGCTCATACCAATGGAAGCCGATTGGAGAAGCCAGCTATTGCCGCTCCTATTGCATCCACTGCTGAGTCGGCCGCGACAACTATTCCCGAGGCGCAGAAAACCGACAAGGTGGCGGACGCTGAATTTACAACTGTTGAATCGACCGACACTTCGAAGGAGGATGTCAAGGACACGCCCAAGAGCAGCGTCATCCCCGAAGGCACCAAGAAAGGCTGGGCCAGTTTATTTGCCAAACCCGCTCCTCCTACCGCTACCACTGCTGCTACTCCTCCCACCCAGAAGAAACCTGCTGCTCCAGCTCCCGCCCCCGCTTCCGCTCCTGCTCCTGCTGCTCCGGCCGCTCCTGCTCCCGAACCTGCCCCTACATCCGCTCCCGAAAAACCTGCCGCTGCTGAACCAGTAGCAGAGCAAAAAGCTCCCGAACCTGCACCTATTCCTGCCCCGGTCCCTGCACCAGTTCCCGTCCCCGTCGAAAAGGCACCCGAACCGGTCATTCCCAAACAGCCTGAGGCGCCAGCTGCAGCCCCTCCTTCGACCGAGGTCACTCCTCCCAAGGATGATTTGACCAGGACGAACCTCGCGCAGATTCCCGATGTTTCTCTCCCTGCTCCTACCGCCACTGCAGCCAGCACTGTTGGTAGCGCCTTTGATGTCCACAATGTCGGCTCTACCGGAACTCCTGGCCGTGGCGCCCCTGGTGCCTACCCTGGCAGCTCATTGAGACACAGCGTTCGGGGCCCGGGCGCCCAGCGTCGCGTTATGGAACAGCAGGAAGCAGTGGTTATGCCTGGAAACCACGCTGTTGACCGGGCCGCCGTGCAGTTCGGCAGCATGGGTCTGAACGGCGACTCTGCCGACGTCGACATCGACGAGAACCGCGAGGACGCTGAGACCCGGGCTCAGCCCCCTCAACACTCCCCGGTAGCCCCCCGTGCCTCCTTGCCTCCTTCTACCCAGCCGCATGCTTCGACCGGCAGCCCCGCTGTCTCGCGCCCAGCCCCTGGACTTCCTCCTGTTCCTCAGGTCTCCGCCGGCGAATCTTCCTTCACCGACTTCTCTCGCTACACTGACGCCCAGAAGCCCTACGACCCATTCAGCCAGCAGGTTTCGCAGCCTCAGCCTCAAATCCAGGAGCCATTCGCTAACCAGGCTCCCGTTCAACCCGCCGTCACCAGCAGCAGCGAGTACTCGCCTTTCTACGCTGTCGACCAGCGGCTCCCCTACAACTATTACGGCACCTACGGCCAGTCTCAGGATGCCACCGCTGCCCAGAGAGCGGGTGCTGGATTCGGTGTTTCCGGTGCCGAAGTACAGCCGCACATTCCCACCACCCAGCCCCCCAGCCGTTACGGTCACGTCGATGCCCCCAACAGTGGTCACAACACGCCTAATCCCACTCTTCCCGCGACTGCTCAAACCCCGACTGCGGCGCACATGCCTGGTCATGCCGCCTACCAATACCAGTACCCCTACTTCTCCAACCCCCACTATGCGACGTACATGAGCCAGATGAACCAATACAGCCGAAACCGTCCGATGTATGATGACGCTCGCCGCTATGATGATCACTACATGCCCCACAGCGCCGCCCAATATGCCTACGGCAATCAGTACGGACCGTACGGCAAGACTGGAATGTACGGACAGCCCCACGGCTTTTCCTATGACCACTCTTCGTCGCCTGCGGCGGCCGGCACCTTCAACCAAGCTATGCCAGGCCGGGAATCCGTTTACGGACGTACCGGCTCCGCCCAGCCCTCGGAGAGCCAGCAGACTGCGGCCGGGGCCAATGCGTTCGGCACGGGCATGTCTGATGTTTTTGGACGTTCCCAGGCGGGCTTTGGCCAGAGCCAGCCCATCTCCCAGCAACCCCCGGTGACCTCGGAGGAAACGAAGGCTTTCGACACACCCAAGGCCGGCGGTCCCAGCCCTTCGTTGGCACAGGCCAACCGTCCCGGATCTGCGACCAACAGCGTTCCCGGCCAGTCTCAAGCTCAAACCGGACTTCCTCCTTTGCAGGGCCAGCAGGGCCAGCAGGGATTTGGTGCTTATCCCCACCTGAACCCCCAGTATGGAGGCTTGGGTGGACTTGGTGGCCACCAAGCAGCCGCTACCCAGAGCCACCATCAGGCGACCGGCTACGGTAACTACGGCGGTGCAGGATTCACCAACTACTACGGCAACACTGGTCGTGGAGGCTGGGGCGGCAACTACGGTCACTAAATGATCATGACACATCATCTCTCCATCTCAAGCTGCTCTAATTACCTTTTCTTTCCTCTTTTTTTTTTTTTTTTTTTTTTTTTTTTGTGTGTGTGTTTTATGGGCGATGGATTGCGGACTTCTCTTGCTCAGGGCCGGTGAGCCTGGATCAAAAACCGTTCTATATTTGCTCTTTTCCTTTCTGTTTTCTATTTCTACCTTGACGCTTTGAAATGTGTAATCTCTACTCTCAAGGGGAGCTTGGCTGGGTTTCCGTTGGGCATTTTCTTTTCTCCGCCGGTTTGCGTTTCCCTTGTTGTATGGAACTGAAAAAAATGTTACTCCTTTTTCTTTTCTGTTGTTGCTTTATTACTTTATACGGGTTTATGACATCGACCAACGAGTCTTGTTTTCCACTCATGATTTCCTTGATTAATGTTCTACAAAAACCATCTCCTTGCTCTTTACGTCGCATATTTTCCGCTGCCTGTACTACATATCTGGGGTCAATTGGGATTTCATCTATGCAATTTGACTGGATTAGGATCGGAGGAAGAAGGGCATAAAGAATGCAACGACCCTACTTGGGTGGCGTTTTTGTTCATCGACCCGTCTCGCTTGTAGTCCCGAGTACAATACATTAGAAGTAAGTACCTACCTTACCTGGGTCAATCCGTACAGTACGTTTCGCAACCCTGCCAGTTGTTATCTGATCGGATCTCATTTGATCGGATCGGATCTGGTCCAGTGGAGGTGGAGCACGAGACCAATGAGCCTCGCTAGATCTGATCCGGTTAGCGTCATCAGTGGTCTTTTCGATCCGACCTGTTCCTGTGTCGACTCCTGTTTAATCCTCTTGTCTTATAGAGAGGGCTGGGTGTGCTCTTGGACCGATCGTTGTTGTTGCGTCTTGAATCTCTGCATTTGCGCGGGGAGTGGAGTTGGCGTTAGGGTTGTTCGGGTGCCTTGATTGGGTATGCAAAATGCAGTAACAGGGTTGCTTTCTGTAGATAGGGCTGACGGGTGATGTTTTTAGGTTATTATAAGGGGATCCTCTTCAAATTGATTGTTTCGACGGTGAGATGCTCCAAGTCTCTTGTTCCTTCCGTCCCCCTTCTTCCGGATAGGGTAATTAAGGTAACAGGAGATCACGGCGTCTACGGCTAGTAACTATTAGCCGTACCATTATCGGGAAGGAGCATTAAGGTAGGCAAGCTTTAAAAAGCAGTGAGGCGACCCAGCTGTTTAGCTGATGAGCCAACAAAAGCTTCGCTTCATTGTCTATACCTTGGAGAAACAAAGAGTAAATGATAGACAGAGAGCGAAGAACACAACGCCAGGGAAACAAAGGGAAGAAGTTAGGTCACGTCAAGATCGGGAGGCCTCCCAATGAGACGGAAGTTCCTTTAGTCATCTTAGGTACCTGAGTGCAATGCATCCATGGGTGACTTTATCGTATAGCTGGACTGTGTCGTATTTCAATTCGTAGGGTAATGAGAGCTAGAGAAGTTTTACTAGGTACTGGACAAGGCGACCGCGCGGGGAGGAAAAGGATGATGGCTAGCTCCACAATGTGGATAGGTACTCAACTTGATAGTATATTCTGTGTAGATGAGATCCTAAATAAAGTATAGACAGAGCCATGATGAATGAATAGTGTGTCGTTTGGATGGGACATTAAATCTTCAGGTGCTCCTTGTGAGACAAAAGGAGCGTGTGGGAAGGAAGACCAAGAGAATAATGAGAAGTGCAAAAAAAAGGCCCTCCTGCGATTCCCGGTCTCAGGGGACCAGATCCATCAGGGTGCGACGTCGTTCATCTCATCTCCCCGGGGGTAGGTTTTCAGAGAAATCGGGTCAGCGAGGTGGTCCGGTCTCGAACCCGGTATTTTGAAGGACCTCGCTGCAGCGGTGCGATTAACCGTTGCGCCAAAGTCACCTCGGGATCGGTACTGGTCTTTCCTAACGACGGCCTAAATGTTACGAGTGTCGTCCCAATTAGGAAGGTGGTTGGGGTTCTGCTGAGACAGAAGTTAATTTAGGTATATTAAGTCTTAGTGCAATGCATGATTTTCTCATATGGCTGGACTGTCTCGTAACTGTTTCAGCTTGTAGGGTAATAAGGGCTGGAGAGGTTCTACTAGGTAGGTACCGATAGAAGGTGACTGCGAGAAGAGGACGCGGATAGCTGGACTATGCAGAAAGTGGATCAAGTGGATAGATCCTCAATTCGACTGTGTAGATACAAAAAAAAGCTCACCTACGGACTGATCCTTGATGGGTCTGGACCAATCCACCAGGCTACGAAACCGCCACTTCATCCCATCCCCATGGGAAGCAGGCATGTTTTCAGACATCCCGGACAGCGAGGTGGTCCAGGCTCGAACCCGGGTTCTCTCTGTCCTCGCTACAGTGGTAACCTCTGCAGCGGTTAACCACTGCGCCAAAGTCGCCCCGGGTTCGTTGTTGGACCTTCCTAACGATGGCCCATATGGCTACCAGTGCGTTCCCAATTAGGAAGGTGGCTGGGGCTCTGCCACGAGTTGCCGCCCGCAGAGCGCAGAGGATGCCTGAGGCGCTTCAAGGCATGACTTTAAGTTCTTTCTGTTCGAATCGACGCGTTGGGGGGAGGGGGGCTAGCAAGCCGACATGGATCTCGGGGACATCGTGTTGTTCCCGAGAAGTATAGCTTTATATATTTATACCGGGTGGGTCCACCCGAACCGGACCTTCTCCACATACTCCGGATTCGACCCAGTGCCAGCAGAGTACTCTGTCTCCTCCTTCCGAGCATGTTTTTCATCCGAGTAAATCATCGTTCTATTTACCACCTATGACCCCCAAAGTCTTCTCGTGAATCTAGAGCATTTTCTAAATGCTGATCATCTAGGTTTCCATACTCTCTACGAAGCGACCAACTGGGATTACAGCCTGACCACGCGCTATCGTTCGTTGGACTACCAGTAAGTAATCTTTCTTGCAACCGACTCGCCCGTCTCCTCTGCCAGTGAACCACCTAGAAACATGTCAATGTCAACTGGACTTGGCTTTTTTATCTATTCTCGATAATAAATTCCCTCGGCCGGTCTCTCTTCCCCAAAGTTGTATTGATCTTCGCCCCTTCGCTCAAAGACCACTCGCTGACCAGTCTCGTTTCCTTAGTATTAGCTGCTACAGGCTACTTGGACCTAGAAATAAGCGAGCTCACTTGTTAAAGAGTGCTAATAGCGTCGCCAAGATCCTTAGTTAGCTCGGTTAGCAGCCGTGAAGCGGAGCAAATCTCGGCATTATGCCGCGGGAAACTTGCGGTTCAATCACGATCGAGCGCGGTCATTGGCACGATATGGTACAACATTCTGGCCTATTTGACTCATAACGGGACTTGAATCGTGCATAGAAGCTAATGTTGTTCCCCTCAAATCACTCCCTTGGAAACCCTGAGCGAAAAGCTCGGAAGCATGCCAATGGTGCCATCTTCTAAGATGAATATCTTTTCATACGGAGTAAGAAAATCCACCTATTGTTCTTGTCTGACGTCGTGCTACACATGGCGTGCAAGACCCTGGAAATTTTTCTGGAAAGACCATCTCTTCGTGAATCAACAAGGCGACGACGCTTTACCTTCTCCGCTTGTGCTTTCTAGAGGCACGGTCTTATTATAGCCCATGGCAGCATAGCCCTTCTGCCTCGACAAAGACTTTGGTATAAGGATTATTGCAATGACAAAAGCACCAACAGCACGACTAAACTTCTTGGCTTGTCACGGTGAAGACGCACACAGTGGAAGCTGTGTTGTTGATTCTGGGCTTTCCCCAGTTTTCCCTCCCTCGCTCCGCGGAGATATGCAGAACATCCATATGGCACAATTTTAGCCCAACGCGCGCCACTGAGTATCATCAAGTTTTCACTCAAGAGACATACTTCAGAGTCCAAGATTGATATTGCACCATACTCGACCCTGTGCACGTATTGCACGTTAGGAAGTACATAAGATGGCGAAATGGTTTCGATCATCGCTGTCAGAATGTCCTATCACCGGGCTTAGCGTCTATCGAAGATGTCGGGCAACTCAGAACCTAAGAAATGGGAAGATACGAAATTTGCGCCCCAGGAGTTGATTGTGGAAGAAGGAGCAACTAAAAGGTACCAAGGAAATGGCAACGCGTTCGCTGATGGCGGGGCCACCGAGCTGTACGAACCAATTCCAGAGTACGAGGGCAGACATCGATATGATCCGACGGCTGATTGGTCGGAGAAAGAGGAGAAAAAGCTGGTGCGAAAGGTATGTCAACAACCGTCTATCAAATGTGTTATGATGTCGCTGACGTCTACTCTACTGTATTCAGCTCGATTATCGGATCTGTTCCTGGGTTTGTCTAATGTTTTTCGCCCTACAACTCGATCGCGGAAATATATCCCAGGCCCTTAGTGACGGGTTGTTGAACGATCTTGGGCTATCAACAAACCAATACAATTATGGCATGATGATCTTCTATCTCTGCTTCTTATGCGCCGAAGTGCCGTCGCAGATGATCTCAAAGAAGCTAGGCCCCGATGTTTGGATCCCGATTCAAATGGTCACTTGGAGCGTTATTGGCATCTGTCAAGCTTTGATAGTTGGCGAGAAAAGCTTCTATGCCACCCGTGCTCTTCTTGGCCTAGTAGAGGGTGGGTTCATTCCAGATGCTCTTTTATACCTCTCATACTTCTACACTAATAAAGAGCTCCCGATCCGGGTGGGCTATTTTTACTGCGCTTCGCACTTTACCTTTATCATTGCCGCTTTCCTGGCCTATGGAATTCTGCACATGAGAGTTATTGGAGGCTGGGAAGGCTGGCGGTGGTTGTTTGCCCTGGAGGGCGCTTTGACGGCCATCATTGGCATACTTTCCTGGTTCTACTTGCCTCCAAGTCCGACGCAAACCGCAAGCTGGTTTCGTGGGCGGGATGGTTGGTTCTCGGAGAGGGAGGAGGTTATCATGGTCAACCGAGTGTTACGAGACGACCCAGGCAAGGTGAATGCGCGGTTATCTGAACAAAAGCTAACGGACAATGCTGACGTGGACACTCAGGGTGGTATGCACAACCGTCAAGGTCTGACTCTGAAGCTGCTCTGGGCTTCACTCATGGACTATGACCTGTGGCCGTTATACGCAATCAGCTTTACGATGCTTATTCCCACCAACCCTGTCTCGGCATATCTCACACTAAATTTGAAGGCGCTTGGGTTCGACACATTCGAGACGAACCTTCTGACTATCCCTGCATATGTCTTGTTTCTGATCCAGTTGGTTTTCTGGTCCTGGCTCTCGGAGAAGATCAACAACCGAATGGCGATTGTCATGTTCTACTCAGTCTGGTGTCTTCCACTCCTGCTTGCCTTGGAGCTGTTGCCGTCAACCGCTAGTCCGTGGAGCTGGTACACTGTGACAATCATGCTGATTGGATTCCCATACATCCATTCCATTAATGGTACGACGATCCTTATATCTCCACCCTAAGTCTAGACCTACGTATACACACAGAACCGTCTAACCACACTACCCTACAATAGTTAGCCTTACTTCTCGAAACGCCGGCACCGTGCGAACGAGGACAGTGGGTAGCGCACTATACAATATGATCTGCCAAGCAAGCTCGATTATTTCCTCTAATGTAAGCTATCCGCACCCCCATTTCTCACATAATCTGCTCCTATGCAAGCGGTTTCACTTTCACATGTTTCTCTTTTCTAATCAACCCTCGATCGACACCTAGATCTACCGTGCCGACGACTCCCCCTACTATCGACGAGGTAACAAGGTCCTCCTGGCCATCGTGGCCTGGAACGTGGTCATGACCGTCTTCATCAAAGTCTACTACATCCGGCGCAACCAGGCCCGTGAACGTACCTGGAACGCCATGAGCCTGGAGCAGAAAGACACCTACCTCCGAACGACGAAGGATCAGGGGAACAAGCGCTTGGACTTCCGGTTCGCTCATTAGATAGACAGGGCTGGATGGATGTGGATATTGGGCACCCTGTTTGAGCACCGTTCTCTCAAAAAGAAGTAGCGATGGTTATTATGGCCCTTGATGATCCTTATCTCCTGGGATGAATGTTTCAATAACTGGAGCTAGCTGGCTGTTTGATTATAGATGATTTATATGCAGTGATGCAAATCAAAAGCGAGCTGAAGGAATGTACACTTGTACAATGATTTGAAAACAAATAGAGAAAGTGAAATGCTGTTCCTTGTAGAATGAGGACAGAAGAAAAGAGATTATGGAGTGCCTCTTAAATAATTAATACGAACAAAAGTACTAGCAAAGAAGAAGGGCAACAGAAGATCAAAGCACCTCATAGCTACAAGTTATTGAACTAGGATGCAATAGTCCAGACGACAATGTCACATGCCTGTCTGAACTCACGAGTCTCGACTCAAGCTTTTCAAGATCGAAGGACACCCAAGAACTATAAAATAGAAAACAACTAGAACAAAGGTGGACCCGAACTACTGACGCGTTCGTAATCACCATTTTCACATCCCCTGACCATCGAGGGTGCGACATGCTGGATGGTTCAGAAAAGTCGTCCGGAAGTCGATCATGGTCCCGCTCTACGAACTAGTCAAAGACGGCAGGAGATGATCGGCTGGTGGACACTGGAACACTAGAAATATCCAATTCGGAGACACTATTTTGAAAGATTCTATATACAGGAAGCAAGATTTGCGACGAGAAAAAAACAAGATCCTAAATCACCCATCCCGTCCCATTCCTGATCACGAGACTTTCCCTCTATAGCCGCAGCTAGTTGGACTGCGGACGCTCTACCCAATGACAAGTCACCCTGTGGATTAATGAAACCTATATAAAACCTCCCTTTCTCCACTGTGTATTAGGGAGATACCCATATGTATTCTATTTAGTTGCTGCTAAGGCCGAGACCTTCGGGGCCGACGGGGTGGTAAGGCGGCTGGGCACCGGTGGCGCGCTCGCGGTCGAAGCGCCAGACTCCACCGGTCTTGTCGGCTTCCAGGGTTGTCAGGCCGATAGTCTGGGCGAGGCTCTTGAACCGGTCATCATCCTCACCCTCTTCGAGGCGCTTGAAGAATCGTCGAGGCCATTCCCGACCCTCAGACTTCTCAATCTTGCGCAGCTCTCGCTGAGCATTTTCGATGCGGCCCTTGTGTGCGGACACGGAGTCCATGTCACCGCGCTCAATCGACGAGGCCACATCGCTCCAGGCGCGTCGACTTTCGAAGAGGTCCTGTTGCTCAAGAGGGGCCAGCTGTAGGGGAGTGGTCTGGGCTTCCTTCACCACATGCTTGTCGACCTCCTCCTTGGTGCGGGCATTGCGAATGGTGAATTTCTCCGACCATTGGCCTTCGGCAGTGTAAAGGGGCTTCTTCTCGCCCTCACTTTCCTTGAACAAGCTCGCGGTGAACGTGTTCTTCTTCCCGCTCAGCCAGCCCTTGCCGGAATAGTCGATCTTGGCCACGTAGCCTGTGCTGCTGACAATCTTCGTCGTCTTCTCCAGTTCGACAAAGGGCGTGCCGTAGATCAGGGATTCAATGTGCAGATGCGGGAGGGTGATGAGATACTGTTCTTGCTGGGCAGGGTCGTTCTTGTCCGCGCCGGGCGGAGTGATAGTCAGGAGTGCGTGGCCGATCTGCTTGATTTGGATGGTGCTAGAGAACGACGCCTTCTGGGCGTTGTATCCTTGCAGCTACAATAGAGTTAGAATTCGACGTACGATTGCCTGATCATTGGATGGTAATTCGGCACTCACCTCGACACCATGCTTATCGTTCGTAATCGCATAGGCGGTGGCGGGAGGGTGGTGGCTGGCATTCCGGTCAGCTTGTCATGATCTCCCCCGGCGAGCACGTGAATCAACAACCTACCTGACTTGCTCACTAATCAACGAGGTATCGCCGACGTTCTCGTCGCCGTTCCACTTTCCGATGAAGAGCTCACCCAGGAAAGGGTTCAGGGGCTTCTTCTCGCTGCCGAGCTTTTCACTGCGGCTGCAGTACTGTTGGTGCAGGGTGCTGAGGAACCATTTCAAAACAGCCAGAGCTCTCTTCTCCGGGTCCGTTTCCTGGGCCGGGGCCACGAACAGACTCGGATGTTCAGCCCAGTAGGCGGAATATTCGACCAGGGAGGTAGAGGAGAGGATGAAGGGTGGAGCGGTCAAGGAGGACAGGTCGCCGTTGAAAGATGCAATAGACTAAGGAAGAACCATTTGATGTCAGACCAGATTTCTGACTAAACTAACGGACGCCAATTGAGTAGTGCGGGCTTACCTTGAGGAAACTCGACCAAGAGCCTTTGCTGTTGGCGGGGATTTGAGATTGTGGATCCTTGCTGGAACTCATTTTCCCCGGGGATAAGATTACAGGTGTACTTTTAGAAAATTCTCGATTAAAGATGGAATGTTATAAGGGTGGGTATGAACAGAGGAAGACCCAATAATGGGAAACCGAGGAAAGGGGTGGTTGTCAGAGAAGAAAGGGTGAGGAGTGAAGGAGAAGCGAGGGGAGGGGGGAAGATGTCATGGAGAGGGAGAGAAGGAAGAAAGGGAGAGAGAGACGAGAACGGCGGGACCTCAGGCAGAAAGTGCGTAAGTGCCAGGCGGCTCTCGTCACCGCCGACGTCATGGTCCCCGCCTCTTGGCACTTGTACCCTTGACTTAGGCCATCTGCCCAGGAAATGCCGTGAGCGAAGTTACTGGTACAAGGGTACCTCGACGCCAGCTTAATTGCAAGTACCTTATCAGATGACTCGGTCCTCGGATTATCTTCGCTTCCTTTCTGTCTGCCCTCTGCCCTTCACCTTCACCTTCGGAACTCTCTCGGCTCCCAAATTTTGGTCCTTCATCGTTCCCAACAACATTCCACCCCTTTCCAGGCTTGTTCTCCGGTCGGATCTCTCAACTTTGTCGCACGCCCTCCGCCAGTCAATTTCATCGCCGGCTCCATCATTGCATAACTTCTTCATCATCGACGGCAAGATGATGACGCCAAGAATGATCAAAAATAGAACGCCAGGGAGGAATTTTGGCTGAACATTCGATGAGTGACGGAAGGAAATGTGTCTCTGCAGCCAGAACGTGGAATAACGGACTGAACCACTTTTCCTCGCGAAATTACACGGGGCTGCTGCTCAGGAGATCATTTCAGAATGACCGATCACTGTCAGGCATAACACTACAAGGCACCGGCTCGAAGAAAAGGGTCCTTCGCTCATGGCCTTTACATAAGGGGAATGCACTTCCAACAGTGCTTTGGCGCGAACACATGGGATCGATCAGGGCAACGATGATCAATGGGTCCTCTAGGCGTACAAATATTTCCTCTCAAAGAAAAGGCTAGGATCGATGATTCTCACAGAATGTGAAACCAGACCCAGTCTGGGCATCATGTGCAGGTCTCCGTGAAGATCCTCCTGGCCTGGAGCTTGCACCTGGCTGCGGGTCGTCCCTGAGCCAAGAGCTGGTTGGGCAACGGGAGCTACCGGATGGAAAAGGAGCTTGTCACCGCGCGCCACGCCTCGGAATGTGAGGAAAAGACAGCCATTACACCATCGGATGATGCGTTCTCTCAAGGTTTAGTAGAACCCGCCGTTAGTCGTCAGGGGCCCATATGCTCGGCCTTGTCGATCATGTTCCCACACCTCAACCAAGCTATAGGACCCGGTTCCTCCCCCGAGCTTATAGTTGCCAAGGGTGTGTCCACCGTTCGAGAATCTCATTGGCTCTACACCCCTCTAACTTCTGCTTACGAAGATCTAGACCATGTGCGCGCAAAAAATGCTCTTACGATGTTTCCAATTTAAGCCTTGAGAGCTTTGGGCGGCACCAACCACGGCAACCTACTGGTCTCCGCGGACAGATGATGTGATGATAGGCGTGGAAAAACTGGGGGGGCTATTCTGCGCAACGCGCAATGCTGGCCACCAGGGTCAGCTCTCCTTTCTTGGGGCCCTGCTCATTTAAGATGGATGTGCGTGCAAAGTATCTTTATAATATTGCGTCGTCTTACCCAAACCGGATTTCTTTGCGTCCTCTTCGTCACTCTCTTTTCCCGCATGTGCTCTTGTTAGCTTTCACTTCTATCCGTTCTTTTCTTCCGAACTTGACCCATTGCGCAAGCTTTTCTTTCGGGTCTTTTTTTTTTTCGTCCATTCATTTTCTTAAAAAACTGTTGGCCCTGTCGCATGAGCATCGGTCGAAATAGTTCCTTTCTCTTAGAGCCCGAAAGCAGACCATTCTTTTTCAATCTAGAACTTTATGACACCGTCCTCTCAATTGACGTGAACCATGTTGTTGAAGGCTCCTTCTAAGGTGTACCCCATGTCAGGCGGGTCATCTGTCAATTCCTCAGCAACACATGTTGCTTCAGAGTATGGTCAGGAGTCAAAATCAGACTTTGGCTCACCCCCTGGTACACCAAACACACTGGTTCCAGTCCAAAGTCATTCCTCGCGTCGTGGATTCGACGTAGCAGACGACCACTACGAGGAGTCCGAGGCCAAGCAGTATGAACAGTTCTCACCCGCGCGCAAAGTCCTCATTCTTTGTATCCTGTCGTATTGTGCTTTCCTCGCTCCCATCTCCTCCACGGCCATGCTGTCTGCCGTGCCGGAGATAGCCAAGACATACCAGACCACCGAAGAGATCATAAATGCCAGTACGGCTCTTTATTTAGCTTTCATGGGCCTCTCGGCTTTGTTCTGGGGACCCTTAAGTCAGGTCTGCGGTCGTCGTCCAGTAAGTTCCTGAAGAACATTCCGCATACTCGATCCTTCTCTAATGACGTGCCTTAGATTCTTATTGCCAGCAGCGTTCTTTTTTTCCTTTTCACTATTGGCACCACGCTCTCTCCCAACCTAACCTCTTATTTCATCCTTCGTGTCCTTACTGCCTTCCAAGGAACATCATTTCTGGTCGTCGGCAGCTCTGCAGTGGGCGATATCTACGAGCCTAAATCCCGAGCAACGGCTCTAGGATGGGTCACGTCTGGCAGTTTGGTAGGCCCTGCCGTAGGCCCCTTCCTCGGCGTAAGTTAAACATCCCATCTTCTAGCTCTCCAGCATCATCACCACTAACACATATGTCAACTTCAGGGTGCTGTGATTACCTTTCGACCCTGGACCGCCATCTTCTGGCTTCTCACGGCAATGAACGGCCTCGCCGCCGCCGTCATCATCCTCTTCTTCCCCGAGACCATTCCCTCCAAGTCCAACACTGACTTCGCCGGCCAATCCGTCCCTCGACAAGCCAAACTCCTCTGGCACCGAATCAACCCTATCCGCGTCTTCTCCCTCTACGCCTCCTACCCCAACCTCTTCTGGACCGGACTTGCCGCCGGCGCCCTAGTCTGGAACCAATACGCCCTGCTCACACCCATCCGACCTGTCCTCAACCCTCGATTCAACCTCACCAGCCCCGTGCAAGCGGGTCTATTCTACCTCGCTCCCGGCGCGGGTTTCTTAGCAGGAACCTTCGTCGGCGGTCGCTGGGCCGACTACGTCGTGCAGAAATACATCGCGCGACGTAACGGCCTGCGTATCCCCGAAGACCGCCTCCGCTCGTGTCTCATCTTCATCTGTGTCCTGACTCCCGGCTCTATCCTCATCTACGGATGGAGTCTGGATCAGGATGTCGGCGGCATCCCGGTCCCTGTCGCCTTCATGTTCCTGCAGGGCGTCTTTCAACTCTTCTGTCAACCTAGTCTGAACACCTACTGTCTCGAAGTCTTGAAGGGACGTGGTGCTGAGGTCGTTGCGGGGAGCTACCTCTTCCGATACGTGTTCGCGGCGTTGGGCACGGGTGTAGCCCTCCCTGCTATCCAGGAGATGGGCGTCGGTTGGTTCAATACCCTCTCCGGGTTGTTTTTGGTGCTGGCCGGTGCGATGGTCTGGTTGACGGCGGAGTTTGGACCGCGCTGGCGAGAAAATGTCGATTTGAAATGTGAGGAGAAGGTGGCCAGACGGAAGGGTCTGGCTTGAGTCTTCTCTCTCTCTCTCTCTCTACCTTACACACTCTGTGTTTCTATTCCTTTTGCTCCGTTTTTGTTTCCTGTCTTTCTTCATACGTTCGGTTTCCATTTCGTTGTTTTATTGCTCTGTCACATCATTCGTTATGTCTACTGTATATATGTACATCTCATATTGTAATTAGCTAGATAGATACCACTGGGAGGAACACGAGGATCCACAAAAAGAAAAAGGGTGGCTTAAAAGTGGCTAGAAAAAAATCCTAAAAGTACTTTTGGAACCTATTGGTGTTGCACATTGTGGATATGCTTCCGGACTTAATTCGGACTCGTAGCGTCTACTGAGTAAAAGAAATTTAGTTACTCAAGCGCACTATAGGGACACATGACATTAATCTCGGATCTTATTGGGCCTGATGACCAGCCCCTGAGAATGAAGATGCTCCACTGTCTTTGGGTCTTTGCCCTTTGGGCATGAACACGCAGCTAAACCGCCCTCCCACCCCCTTCTTTTAGTGTTGGTGAGATCTTCCACTACTTTCTCCACCTACGCCAGACAAGTTTCCTTCTCCGACTGTCGTCCGCACGCCATCTTTCCCAAGATCTACACGAGGCTCGTCCGCAGGTTGAACGATGGTGCGCGCTAGGACGAATTTTCGACTGTCCTCGCGGCCCTTTTCCACATCCACAAACCCAATCGCTATCATGGCGGCAGCGCAGATAGCGAAAAGGAAAGGGAACCCCATCCAGTTGTTTTGTGTATTGTTGATAATCGCTTGGATAACGTTGGGACCGATGATCGACGACTGTAGAGGAGTTGTCAGATGTAGGGAACATGGACGTTTCCTAACAAGGTTGAACTCACAGCACGATTAGTGATTCCGAAAAGGGCGAAGAACATGTTATCATAGCCCTGTGGCATGAGTTCACTGATCATTGTTTGCGCATACTAATTTAGAAATAATTAGTAAAAATGTCAGGTGGATTGGTTTTGGACTCTGACGCACGGCATAGTAAGGAGCCTGGAACAGTCCGAAGATGGCGTTATAGAAGTAAAACTCCCACTATCTTCAAGTCAGCAAAGCTCCTAGGGCTGTATACCTATTTGAGAACTCGCCCGATGATGATAGCCAATGCGATTTGTCCACAAGCCTAGCATGCCCCATAATGGGATCAGTACACTGAAGAAATTCGTGACAAGGAACATTCGCTTGGTGCGGATTTTGAAGTAATTCTGGATATACCAGAACCCAAAGGTCGAGGCTATCGAACACAGAGCCTGTGTGATTCCTAGGTATGTTATTTGTAAAAATGAAAAAGACACATAGTCATTCTGGATGATAGACACCAGCGTTCCTAGGGGAAAAGAGGAAAAACTTCTGTTAGCTCTTCTTACCCCTTTGCAGATGGATGAAGTTTATTCACTGCTTACCTGTGGTGTTCAGCCCATCCGCTAGCAAGAAGTAGGCTACAAAGTATAAGAAGGTTTGTGGTAGAGACCGGACTTCTTTCAGTGCGAGCCAGAGTTGCTTGAGCCCAATCGTAGCGTAGTTTGACCCTTTGGGAACCTTGGGCCCCGGTCGTTTCTGCTGGAACATGAACCACCATACTCCTAGGACAACCCAGTCTGCGAATCCAGCATTAGAGAATCGTGTCAATTAGAATATTGGGGGATACATACATGAGTTTGTCAAACAAAGCGCGAGATTGTTGGAGTAATTGTTGTTCTGAAGTGGTATCAACACACTCAGATTGATGAGTAGCGTCAGAAAGTAGCCTATGTTACTGTGTGCGGTGGAGATGTTGCTGACAGCGTGAGATCCCTTCATTAGTTGAAAGCCATATGTAAGATGAGATAGAACGTATACCTGATGTGGTTTCTCTCCAATGACTCGATGGCGTCGTACTCTTCCTGGCTTATTTTGCCCTCTCTCAGATCCTCCTCGCGAGCCTTACGGACGTGCGGCATATAGCGAGCCAGTCGAGGGAAAACGGCCGCATAAAACACCAACGTCGCACCGTAGGCCACATATGCGACTATGTACATGCCCATCGCAGCCGGCCATTGACTAGGATGTCTAATGGCCATCATACCGTACTGCAAACACCAGCAGACCACTGTCAGGACAAGGAGTAACCAGCTTCCGAAAGAGCCATAGTCTGCGGCACTTCCCAGCCAGACAAATATTACAGTCATGAAAGCGAAGCATAGACCATTGGCTATCAGAACAACAGAAGAGACCGATCGTGTCCCGCCGGCCCAGGGGACGACGCATGGAGACGAATCGCTGCACGGTTTGGGAGGATTGGTTCCGGGTTGCCATCCTGCTCCATTCAGGGCCCACTGAAAACTGGAGGAATGGACAAAGTCAACCCAACGCTCTAGAAAGTCTGCAAGTCCTAGGTAGACCTACAGTGCCTGTGTGTAGGAACCCGGACCAACCCCGTTGTCGCCTAGATGTGACCGACATTCAAGTCAGCCTGACCTCTGGAGCAAAGAGCCGACGCGAGATAATACCGTTGTAATAGAGGTAGTAGGACCAGAGCTCTCTCCGAGAGGTTGTCGGCTGCTCGTACGCCTCCTCTGCCCGGAACAAACGCTCAAAGTCTGTATAGGCCAATTGACTGGGAGCTGTCTGATGCGATTTTCTTTGATTCATAGCGGTTGTAGCTGCTGGATTAGAATCAACTTTTTCATTGGGGTTGTCGATCGGCTTGCTCGTGTCCGCCAATGTGGTCTCCTGGACTTGTTTAAAATGATCGTCCGACATGGCGAGGGTCTATCAGAAAGGAGTGTAGTACGGGACACCCCTTGTTAGAAGTAGGAATGTCGCTCACTCATGCGATGTTTCTCTAGAACTGTTTTTAATCAGACACTAAAACAAAGAAACGTGCGAAAATCAACAACAATGGTGCCAAAAGAGATGGAGAGAGAAGGCGTGGAAGAGCAAAGAGGAAGGCACTACTGATAAGAAGGACGGCGGAAGGTTACCCCGCATGTGACCGTGACTTCCATTTGTGGCAGGCGACCATCCCCCGGGGAGATCTTCCTCTTGGCTTCCTCTGACTTACCGTACATGTAATTATATTGATTTCAATATCAGTTGATTGGGAGGTTGCAACCTCAGGCATTCAGGTGTTCACCCTAGTTCACTTAGTGCGGACTTTCGCTCTTGTCTCCGCTCCGCTTTTTCCCCACATCTTTGTTTCTTCACATTTCCGTTTATCACCCTCTCGTTTTTCCATTTGCCTCCCCCTGAATCCGATCCCACCTGTCAGTAGTCTGCTGTGGTTCCCAGTGATCTACTTACTACCCCGGAAGTGTCTGGCTAGCCCCGACCGTCCTTGTGTTCCGGTGAATTTACAATTTAGCACAGCACAAGCCTAAAATTCATCGAGCGGGACCATCAAAATGCAGCCCTCGGAGCTAAGGAAAGAAGTTGGTCAGGTATGAGCTCCTTCAAAGCAGCCCAGGAATTCCTGGCGAATAAAAATCTGATCGGCTGGACATAGCTTTTTGCAGTTGGCTTTCATGGCCTCACTCCGAGTCCAGAAATTAAAACCTTGATCCATGATCACGGCCTTGGCGGGATTGTTCTCTTTAAACGAAATGTTCAGGACGCCGCCCAATTGCAGGTAGGACAAAGATACCCTCCCCGACCGAACAGGCCAGGATGACTGACTTGTGCGGCTAGGCTTTAATATTGGCCCTTCAAGAGGAAGCGAAGGCTGCTGGACATGAGCATCCGCTGTTCATTGGAATCGACCAAGAGAATGGATTTGTCACAAGGATATCGCCGCCAATCGCCCCTCAACTTCCAGGCGCGATGGCTCTAGGGGCTACATATGACCCCGAGCTTGCCTACAAAGTGGGAACTGCCACTGGGGAAACGTTGAGACTGTTTGGGATCAATATGAACTATGCACCCGTCTGTGATATTAACTCGGAGCCCCTGAACCCCGTCATTGGTGTACGTAGTTTCGGGGATGACCCCGGTTTCGTGGGGCGGTTTGCGGGTGCTACTGCGCGAGGTCTCAGAGAGCAGAAAGTTGTCCCTACCGTCAAGCATTTCCCCGGTCACGGAGATACTGCGGTGGACTCGCATTACGGACTCCCGGTGATACAGAAGACGAGGGATCAACTAGAGCAATGTGAATTGAGACCCTTTCGCCGAGCAGTCGCCGAAGGCATAGAGGCCGTGATGACCGCACATATCTCCCTGCCTGCTCTTAGGGGTTCTACCCTCCCCGCCACGCTTTCTACCGATGCCTTGAACATCCTGCGCGAGGACATGCAGTATGATGGCATGGTGGTTACAGACTGCCTGGAGATGGACGGAATCCGTGCAACCTACGGTACTGAGCAAGGGGCAGTCCTTGCTCTTGGGGCTGGCAGCGACAGCATCATGATCTGCCATACCTATAGTGTGCAGGTGGCGTCTATCGATCAAGTTATAGAGGCTGTCGAGTCCGGGAAAATCCCAATGGCGCGCTTGAAGGAAGCCCATCGCCGGGTCACCAAGGTGAAGCAAGATTTCTTAAGTTGGGACGCAGCGTTGAAACCCCAGGGCCTCGATGGCCTTGTCTCCATCAATGACAAGGCGCTTGAACTGGCTACCAAGGTCTATTCGAAGTCCGCTACTATTGTTCGCGAGAAGCCAGGTGTCTTTTCCAAGCTCTTCGACGAATCCTCTACCGTGGTATTCCTTTTCCCCGGCGAGAAGACCCCTGCTGGTGGTGCAGTAGACGGGGAAGGACTGGGAAGAAAGGGATCTTACAACGCCACTGAGTATCTTGAAATACTCAAAAGGGAATCAGCAAATGCTACCGAGATTCGCTATGGGGAACCAGGTCTTTCATCGGAGGAGTGGAGTCGCGTCGAGGCCGCCGATGTCGTTGTATTCACATCCATCAATGCGCGAGAATCGCAATATCAAAGAAACCTAGGCCTTGAACTGCCACAGCGTGCTCGGAATCTCGTTGCTATTGCCGCTTGCAGCCCTTACGACTTCCTAGATGATGTGAGCATTAGAACATACGTCACTACATATGAACCAACGATCGAAGCTTTTTCAGCAGCCGTTAAGCGCATGAAAGGTGAAGGAGATCTTCAGAAGGGTCAACTGCCAGTTGGATCACTAAAGCCAACACCACAATGGATCAAGGTAGATAACTACCAGGCGGCGAGAGACTTTTACCCTGTGCTGGCGCTTTGGAGAAAAGCCCTGCCCACTTACCCGCTACTTGAAACATCACCGCTAATGGAACCAAAAAATGGACACCATTTTGTCGTGGGACATGGAAAAAATCTCATTGGGTTCTGCCTTTTGTTCACCGAGGAACGACAGAACGTTACTTGCGGTCATCTGGCGGCGTTGGCGGTTGATCCGAGCAAGCAGGGGCTGGGCTTGGGAACCGCTCTAGTTGCAGCATGCCGGTCGTGGCTCAAGAAAGAGTTTAAGAACGCTCGTTTGGAGCTGGGAAGCTCATTTCCTCGATTCTGGCCCGGAGTTCCCACTGATCTGCCTTCCGAAGTCCTACAATTTTTCGTCCATCGGGGCTTCCAGCTCAATCCCGCGTCGGCCCGGTCTGTTGACCTGTACCAGGACATCCGGGACTTCCAGGCCCCGGAAAAATACGTCGCTAGAGCTCGGGACCGAGGCTATAAGTTTGAACCTTTAAAACCAGAAGGCTTTCTGAAAGGCTTGGTAGGACAGAAGAGAAACTTCTCTGATAACGAGGTGAGAGGCGTAGAGCCTTTGTAAATGCTCAGAACTAATTGTCCTCGGCAGGCCTGGGTTCAAAAATTCATGGACCTTGATCCAACTGTGTACCCCTCCAGCATCATGACTGCGTGGGATGATAAAGGCAACCAGGTTGGCTGGGCGCTCATGCTGGGGCCGGAATGCGACATCCTCCGGGAGAATTGGGCCTTCCCTCCCATCTGTGGCCCCAAAACGGGGCTGATCGGCTGCGTAGGCGTGGACAAAGACCATCGCAACGGTGGAGTCGGTCTCGCTCTTGTCAGCCATGCGATCGAAAACATGAAGCAGAGAGGCATTGAGGGGGTTTTCGTGGACTGGGTGGCTTTGGATGGCTGGTATGAACAGCTCGGGTTCGAGGTGTGGCGCAGTTATCGACCAGGTCGGATGCTCCTGTAGATCAGAGTGGATTGTGCACTGTTCTAGTGGTATATTAGACGAGACGCCTTCTCCATCGCCGGCGAATGAAAACCGTCTGATTTGTCTTATTTCTTGGCCGAAGGTTCCGAGACGGTGTGGAGAACCTCGGTTATCTCTCTCGTAATCTGCTTTCCGAGACGTCGCCGTTGTTCGAACGCAGCTGGCCATTTAGTCTTCAAACCCACTGTGCTCATTAGGATCCTCCAATGTATCGTCTACCTCGTATCTCTCGTCTGGCCCGGTGCCATAACAAGGTGCTGGGACCGACCAATCGACGGCTGTCATCGGTTTCCACACAGCCGTTACCTCACTCAGACACCCCTCTGTTCGACCATCATTACGAGTAGGTACCCCAGATATCGTCAGACAATTATAATTGAACATTTGGTCAGAGACTGAATCTAAGGCCACTGTAGTGCCCTCGTCGTGGGAGCCGGAGGAGCCGGTCTTCGCGCCGCCGTCGGGCTGACCGAGTCCGGACTCAAAACAGCCTGTATCACGAAACTCGTGCGTATACAATCGTGAGATAAATAGGCCAAATCTGTTGCTAATAGCCAACTTAGTTTCCGACGCGATCTCATACGGTCGCCGCACAGGGCGGTATCAATGCTGCCCTGGGCAATATGACCCGGGACGACTATCGGTGGCACATGTTTGATACAGTCAAAGGATCCGACTGGCTTGGGGATCAGGATGCTATCCATTACATGACGCGAGAAGCTCCGCAAGCGATTTATGAGCTGGAAGGATATGGGATGGCTTTCTCACGAACCAAGGACGGCAGAATCTATCAGCGGGCTCTGGGTGGACAGAGTTTGGAGTATGGACGCGGAGGGCAGGCATATCGGACGGCCTGCGCCGCGGACCGGACGGGACATGCCATGCTGCATGCGTTATATGGACAGGCATTAAAGGTAAGTTGGGAGACTAGCAGGTCGAAACTCATTCGTCTTGGGAGGCTGAACACGCGCTAATCGATGTAGCACGACACTGAATTCTTTGTCGAATTTTTCGCGCTCGACCTGCTTATGGTGGACGGAGCCTGTGTTGGGGTCATCTGCTTGTCTCTAGAAGATGGCAGTCTTCATCGATTTTTCGCTCGTAATACAGTGCTCGCCACGGGGGGCTATGGCAGGGCTTACTTCTCCTGCACATCTGCTCATACCTCCACTGGTGATGGCAGTGCTATGGTCGCGCGTGCCGGCCTTCCAAATCAGGACATGGAGTTTATTCAGTTTCATCCATCCGGCATATATGGCGCTGGAGTGCTGATCACTGAAGGAGCACGCGGCGAGGGAGGATACCTGCTTAATTCCCAGGGCGAGCGGTTCATGGAACGATATGCTCCTACCGCCAAGGATCTTGCGAGTCGGGATGTGGTAGCCCGCGCCATGAATCTGGAAATTCGGGAGGGCCGTGGATGCGGACCACACCGTGACCACATTCATCTGCAACTGTCGCATCTACCGCGCGATCTTATTCATAATCGGCTACCTGGCATCCTGGAGACGGCGTCTATATTCGCCGGCATCGATGTCACCCGAGACCCTATCCCCGTGGTGCCAACGGTCCATTACTGTATGGGTGGGATCCCCACAAACTTCAAGGGTCAGGTCCTAAGGGTTTCCACGGAGGGCGCCGAGTCTCCCGCCCCTGGACTCTATGCTGCGGGTGAAGCGGCCTGCGTTAGCGTCCATGGGGCCAATCGGCTTGGCGCCAACTCTCTACTGGATATCGTGGTATTTGGACGTGCATGTGCCATTGATATCGCCGAGAACAACGAGCCTAACATGCCGCTATACTCGTCTTGCTCGGGGAACGCAACCATTGGGCTGGACTCGATCCGAGACATGCACCGCGTCCGGACCGCGGATGGCGATATGTTGACGGCACATATTCGGGAGCAGCTCCAGCGAGCTATGCAGTCAGACATTGCTGTATTTCGGACCGAGTCGTCTCTCATCGAAGGCACGTCTAAAGTACAACAAGTGCAGCACGATTTCTCGACGCGATTGGCTACGAGGGATCGTAGCTTAATATGGAACTCGGACCTTGTAGAGACGCTTGAGTTGCGCAATTTGCTGACCTGTGCGGCGCAGACCGCGCATGCAGCTGTGCAGAGGACGGAAAGTCGTGGGAGCCACGCTCGAGAGGATTTCCCGGAAAGAAACGACGCGGGCTGGCTGCGGCATAGTTTGACGTGGCAAGGCCGAGAAGATGAGCAAGTGCGCGCGGGGTATCGAGAAGTCATGATGAAAACGTTGGATGAGAAAGACTGCGCAACTGTGGCCCCCTTGAAGCGAAGCTATTAAAAGGGAGGACAGGCTATGCCGGATCAGGATGCCTCCACATGATCTCCGAGAGGCACGTGGAGCCGCTCCACTCTCGGAATCTACACGAATCTACAGAATACGCGCTAAACAAGAATCGATGCATTCGAAAATGTATTATTATTCAGTCCCCGAGTATATCACACGCAACTAGTAATACATGTTATTTCCTGATTAGATATTACGAGGATATGGAAAACAGACCTCCGAAGATATCCCTCATCTCGCGAACTAATAAACCGACGTGAAGACATCCAAGGGACCGAAGATATCATTATCAATTGAAGTTGGGAAAAGGAAAAGATCACCTGGTTCGCTGTAACCACCAACCATGCAACATGGATGACGATGAAGTTTTCACCAGAGTCCGCCGTCTAAGTGGTGCGAGTGGCAATGTGGTCGAACTTGTAAAGGGGCTCCAGCTCGACTTTGCGACGGAAGATGAATCGCTGGATCCACCAGGGAAGAACCTTGAAGACCTGATAGTGAATATGAACGCGGGTTGGGACCGCAAAGATGTAGTCTAACTCCTCGAGAGTACGCTGCTTGGTCTCAGGCACCCAAAGGAAGATCATGACCAAGGCGGTCATATTCAATGCACTGGTTAAGTTAGATTCAAGATCGCAGGTGGACAGAGGAAACCAAAGATCAAAACTCACGCGTAGAAGCCAAATGCTCCAGTTGGCGTCATAGCATGCAACATACGAGGGAAGGTAATAGAAAGCACTGCAGCCCAGCTGAGGCAAACTGCAACAGCCCAAGACATTCCAACCTCTGCATGATATGTCAGTAACTATAGATACCCCGAGTCAGGAGAGAAGTAACCTACCGCGATGAGACAAAGGGAAAACCTCTGCGGAATAGGCGTAAGGCACGGGACCTTCACCGGGCGAGTAGAATGCAGCGAACAAAAAGACGAACAGAGCAATGCAGGCAATGTGTGCTGTAGAGTCCCTCGGAATGTAGAAGCAGAAGCCGGCAGCCAACAGAGTCCAGGCCATCTGCGGGAAGGTAAACAGTAGCAAGGTTCTGCGACCATACGTGTCGATGGTGAATATGGCCGGGAAGGCAAATAGGAAGTTGACCAACCCAAACCCCCACGAAGCAAAGAGAGCCCCCGTGACGCTAGCACCAGCCTCTTGAAAGATGGTGGAAGAATAAAACGCCACAATGTTAATACCACACATCTGTTGCGCAATCATTACCACGAATGAGGCAAGAGTGGCACGTCGGACCCGGGGAATAGTAAACAGTTCGATGAAACGTTTGATATAAGTACCCTGGCCTGCAATCTCTTGCTCAATCTTGATCTGGGCGTTGATGTAATACAGGTCGCGTGCAGCCTGCAACTTCGTGTTGCGCAAGCGGCAGAGAGACTGATACGCCTGCCTCATCTTACCATTCTTGATAAACCAACGGGGCGATTCGGGACAGAAGTACACGCCAATGAGAAGAGGAACGGCGGGAATGAAGGCTGAGCCAAGCTGAAGGCGCCACGAAATGTCTCCAGTATCTTTGACAGCCAAATTTGCGCTGGTACCGAGGAAGATGCCGAAAGCTGTCCACAGTTGCCAGCTCATCACCAAACCTCCACGGATTATGGCTGGGCAATTCTCTGCACAGAAGACAGGGATGGTAGACGCTTTCAATCCCATTCCAAGGCCAAGAAGAAGACGGGTGACAAGCAACTGAGGCCAGGTCTGACAGACGGCAGAGCCGATGGGAGTCAGCAAGCAGAAAATAGCGGAAATGAAAATAACACCTCGGCGGCCCATGATTTTGTTGAGGGGGTCCGACAGCCAGCAACCAATGACAGCGCTGGCCATGTATGGTCCTCTATGGTATGGGTTAGCTACTATATCCATTCAATAGAGCATGTGACAGGCGCGACTCACGCATTCACAACACCAACAAGCCACTGGTTTCTCTCGGCATTAGGATTATCCTTCTCGGGAATTCCAAGCGCATCAGGAAAGGAAAGGTTGGCTCCTAAAAAAAACCATGAGTAATCCATCATCTTTTCACAAGGGCCAATTGTGTTATTTACCGTTACTTCCAGTCTGATCCCATCCTCTATCACGGGGATTAGTCCACATTCACAGTTGCAGATTCCACCAGGAATACCAAGGAACACTTACTGGACTGCAGCCCCGATGGAACAAAGGATGATGGTAAAATACAAGGCCACGGGCTGGCGCCACTTATGAGTGACCTCGTTTTCAATTGCGGCAATGTCAGCCGCCGACATGTCAGGGACTGACTCATAGTTGTTGGGATCACGAGCGACAAGAGCACCCTTCTTCAGATCAGGAAGAATGTCGTTCAGTTGATGCTCATGAGCGAAGTCCTCAACATCGTGAAGAACCTCTTCAATACTCAAGTCAGCGAGAGGGTTCTTAATCCTAGGAAAGAATTAGCAACCGAGAACAAACATCTATAGGGTGATGAAAAAGGTGGGCAAGCTTACTTTGCAGAGGTATTCTGGTTGAGATTGATATGCTCAAAGTGACCCTTTTCGGCGGTCTCCTGGTCGTCACTGACGCTACACAGACGTCAGCCACGGGAACTCAAAGGAAGATTGGAGATGCAACCAACCGCTTCTGGACAGTGACATTGGGAGCTACGATCTGGGAATCATCGATTTCAGCCTTCCCCATATTTGCAGCCATGGCGACTGCAGGGTGTTGATGAATAAAGAGAGTGAACGATGGAGAACGATGAAGAACGATGACAAACGATGAAATGAATCAAGGCAAGGAAGGAAGGTGAGACGCGATAGGACAGAGTGAAGACACAGTGAATAAGACGCGACGCGGGGAAACAAGAGAGAGAGAGAGGAAGTGCGGGGGTGAGCAGAGGAAGAAAAAGAAAGAGGGAAGTGAAGGAGAGTAAAAAGGGCAATAGGGCTGATAAAATAGCAGGTGACTTCCCTCGTACCTGCTGTCACTTTCTGGGGAACTCCGGGATTTTCGACTGTGGATTGGGGCCCAACTCCTCTTGTTACCTCCGATTTGAGTGGCGTCGATTGGTTCCTTTTACCACAGTTTACGCATGTATGACCTTTGACGGAGCCTTTTTCTGGTAACTAATGCGGAGTTCTCCTTTATGTGGAGGACACAACCCATGGGTGAAGTAGCGTGATGTGTTCCTCAGGCAGACTATACCTCCCGCTTCTGTTCTCCTGGAACGGGAATTGGCTTCTTTGACTCTTTCTACTCGTTCCACCGGTGGGTTCCAGTCCGCCCCCCGTGTTGTTTTCTTCTCGACCTCTTCTGGATTTCTTTTATTTCTTTGTTCCCTCTCCGACCGACCTTCTGAGCAACTTAGGGGGGAACAGACCAATACTAACAATGCCGCTAGGAATATTCTGTGTGATACTTGTTCCTCGCGCCAGTCCAGGATGCTTGGCAGTTTCTTACGGGGTAGTGCGGTTCCTCTGGGTCCGCTGACACTGAAGAAAACTCTCTTTGTTGAAGTTGGTCAAGGCATCAGGGTCAACGCACACACGTGTCGGGCAATGAACTTTGCCGCGTTCCTTTGTGTGTGGTCAGAATTTTGCTTCTCGAAACCGAAGGCTGTTGACAGGCTTGCAGGTCATGATCATCCCATACGCCACGAACAGAACGGGGCATTTGCTAATGTTGTAGAAAAGGCTGCCTTAGACAGTGAAACGGCGATAGACCAGCTCAGGGAATCGAAGTCTAATCGTTTTAGGGTTATTTGGCCCCTTTTTCCAACCAGAATCCACTCCTAAGTGACATCGTTCCTTCTCTATTTTTCTTTCCCCTTCGTTTTCTTTTGAGGATTCTTTGCTCCTAGTGATGATTCGCTTGCGCCCAGACCATCGAAGCGAAGGTGATACTAAAAACGCCACGCTCCCATTGCGATGCCACGAAGAGTCAAGAAATCATTGGCTACTCTTGGCTGGGAAGATGATTAGCTCGGCGCCACTAAGCCCGAAGCGGCGACTGAGCGCGGGAATCGGCCTCTACTACTCAGATACCACGGTGTATAGCGTCCACCTCTTCGCGCGGTGGCTGAGTGAGACGGCGTTCTGCTTCCCTGGACGTTTTCGTCGTGGGAGGCTGTCCTTTGGGTCTTGGCTGGTGCTCACATGGCTGAAACCCATAAACACGAAGGAACGTCAACGCTGGTTTCCAATACCCACTAAACTACAGCCAGAGACTCCGGACTGAAACGATTGACTACTAGCTAGGGGGGCTCAAGCCGTGGCTGTCATATTGGATTTTGGTGTAACCATTCAGGGTAACCTCAGGGATCTATCTTAGGTAAGTCGTAAATGCAATATGTTTCTGATTGTGCGTCGTCTGTCGGACTGACCGCGTTCTTCTAGGTCGGATATCAGCAACGCTCGAACATGCCTTACCACCCCCTTCCGCCGCAACAAAGAAAACCAACCTGACGTGATGCACACAAGAAAGATGAATAGAGTTCAACAAAGGCGGTATTATGATTGCTCAAAAATATTCTAGGCTGAACGGTTGAGGAGGCAAAAACCATGACCTCAAAGAGCGAGAGAATAAGAAGAAAAAAGAAAAAAGAGAAAAGTCACGATGGGCTGAGCGAAAAGCGCCCGTCGAACAAACCGCGCATCTTGCCCTCCTGACCAACGGGGGATGGCGCCGTCCTCTCCACGCCAATGACGGCTCGAGCGTCCGGGGTTGCAACGCCGAGTGGGGAATTTTCTCGGTCTGGCCGGGGCTGAGCTTAACTGGCCCGGGTTAGTCTGCCTGAAGATTATTCGATTCACACCGTAACTGTGTATAGCAACAGGTATACTAAGTGAACCCGGTCGGTTTCGCCATCGCCAGGATAATCCCGCAGCAAAATACTAACAGGGTCTTCTTGGGTTCTAGCCCCAGTACATGCAGACCTATGTACAATTCCAACTCCTGTCTAACATTCGTCCGCTTCGAAACCATATGTACTGTACTCTGTAACTATCTCCACGCTTGTTTTGGTTGAAATGGTTCGACGCATTTTAATTAGAACAGGTGGCGGCGCAAAACACTTTTCAGTTCCGGTCGCCATTGCCCGACACTATATTATCTATTTTCTTTTTCCGCTCGTATTCGCGCCGCATGTGAGCTTGAACATGTAGTTGAGTTAATTTATTGTGCTGATCGCCATTCGCTTGGTGGTGCCACCAAATCTTCACAGTATATTTATGTAGCTCTATACATAGTATCCAACGCGTCCATAGACCCCTGTTCATCAGAATCGCAGTTACAGTAACAAGTGAAGTGACCTGTTGCGAATTTTCCTGACACAGCCTCTGGTGAGGTGACCCGCGTCTATGTGTTGCGTAACACACGATTGATTCAAAATCCCGGTACGACCAGACTAGTAGTCCTCAACCAAAGAAATTTCCGGCGAGGGGCTCTAATACCAGTGCCTAGCATCTGGTGTGACATTGTACCGTCTTTCTTGTAGAGGCTGTTTTTATTTTTATTTTTATCTTTCTCGCTGGCGATGACGAGCGGTGCCTAAGCTAACACTTATGCCTAAAGCTGTGTATAGTTATGAGCAATATAAAAAAATGGGGTCATATATACAAAGCAAGTCAGCCGGCAACAACGTTTAACTAGGTGCTAAAGATAACCAACAATAGATTGTAAAGACCATCTTAATCATCGAGCCCACTCTATCCTTCTAGATCTTGTCTTCATCTATAGCCGCGCGATTCCTTTCCCGCTCCTCCAGTTCGGCTACATTCATAACGAGCCCCTGCGCAGCCCAGCCCTCGAGCCCCAGTTTATAAAGCGTCCGTTGATCGTCTCGCGTGGGAGGATTTCGAGGCTTTCCACGACGAACGCGAGACTCTTCCGTCTCGACCAAATTAGCATTGCGTCCTTGAAGATCTATGCCGCCCAGATCATCAAAGACCTCATCGGTAAATCGGTAGGTTCTATATTCAGTGTTCATCCAGCCAGTGCCTGGGAGGATCTTAGTAGGCCCATCCGGGGTTGGATAACCGATGAAGGAAATTGCACTGACCTGTGTTTCTACAGTTGTCTTCCCAGTCCTCGGTCATGTAATGAAGAAGTCCTCCATGTGTGACGACCACTATCTCTTTTTCGGGTCTATCTCTTAGCCAGCAGCGCATGTCGCGAGCACGCAGGGTGATGGCTTCGCGGTTTGGGGCATGTTTCCCACGCTGTTTGATGTCAGTTTGAAGGGGAGAAAGTGCGAAGGCGATATAACGGGCTCGCCGAGTTTAGAGCTCTAAATAGATCGTCTAGTGACCTTCTTACCTTGAGTTGCCAACCGTCAGAAACCAAGCTCATGTCGGCAGGGACCTTGTTGTTCCGGATCTCGGACTCAAGAGCGCCGCGCTCACTCCCAACGTCGCAAGGAAAATCAGAAACCTCCTGAAGATCAGGATGCAAGAGGATCGTTTTATCCGGGTGTGCAGTAAACACAGGTTCGAAGCCCTTCAGCGCAGTGTAGAGAGTCCGTCGGAAAGGAGACGACACCACAAGATCGATGTGCGCGTGGCGGGGGAAGTCTCTCTGGAGCTCCTGGCATTGTTCGATGCCTTTCTCAGTGATAGTTGGATCTGGGATGTGGCTGTACTCGAGAGAGATATTGTGCTTGCCCTGCAGAGGGCACCGTGGCTTTGATAAGTACCGTGCTTGCTTGAGATGTGAGCTGCGGGGTTTGTGATGCTAGCAACATACTTGAGCATGGCGCACAAAATGAATTATTGGCGACATGGTTGACCTGGATATGTGAAGATATCTGGGTGTAGTATTGTACAGGCTTCCTCGCCAGAGATTGGGTTTGACGAAGCGAGTTGTGATCATTTCAATCTGTCTGTTTAGTGTTTGTCCGATCGACGGAAAGATCTCAGGGTGGGACCGGGACTTGTTTGGCTCGTGGATGCTGTGAGCCTGTGACTCCATTCACGGCGTGTAATTTGATAGCAACATATGAAGTCAGTCTTTGCCTGTATAGTAAGATAAAGAGAACACTCACATCGAAGTTGAGTTATGCATCAACCAATTCAGATGCATATTGATGGAGTAAATCAGTACCGTGAAATGACTTGCCAAATCCAGTTAGGCGATATCAGTGTCACGTGCAGATGCCCGAGGCATCATCATCGAGTGATCATCGTTTCCGAGATGCGCTCTGATATCGCATGACATTGCAAGACCCCTACAAACACAACATACCACCGCTGGTTCGTGATATTTGATTATATTTAGCATCAAATTACTCCGCCTGCTATGGACTTCTCTGATGCAAACGTTCCGTCATTCCATAGCCTTCTCCAGTCCGGGGACCCGTTTGTCCCTTTTTCCGAGTTCTCGATTGAGACCTCCCGCGACTTGCTGAGCAGAGATGGCAGTAACTGGGTGCAGGACAGGCTAAAAGAAGGCCGTCCCTTCGTCCTTCGCGGATTCAACCGCCTGGAGAGCTGGAATGCGTCTATCTTCAATAAGGATAGCTTGGCTGTTTTATCGTCCTCGGAAGGTACGCCGGATCGTGTGAAACATAAGAATAGTTCG
Source organism: Aspergillus affinis (assembly GCF_023601865.1). Lineage (NCBI taxonomy): Eukaryota > Fungi > Ascomycota > Eurotiomycetes > Eurotiales > Aspergillaceae > Aspergillus > Aspergillus affinis. The sequence goes on from NW_026515821.1 coordinate 228,063, forward strand.
ATGGACCGGGCTGACGATACACTCGATACCGTTGGGTAGCTATTCCCATTAGGAACTGTCAATCAGGCCGAGATGTAAGAATGCGACTGCGGGATCTGTTGTCGACAGCAGGATATGATCGCACCAATATCATCAAAGAATTGTATGCAGTAACCCAGGTTTCTGTACATAAACCTTGCTCTGCTTGACTAACCGTCTTGCTAGATTATATGCGAAAGACCTTCAATGCCCTTCTGAGTGGATTCGTGCGTTGGAAACCGTCTTACCATCGTCACTGAGGCATCTAGGTTCGCTCGACTTGTTCCGAGTGCTGCCGAAGGAGATTGTCCCGGAAGTTTTGATGGCTTATGTTGGGACACGAAAGTCATTGTGAGTACAACGAGAGCCCCGAAAACTGTCGTTACATCCATTTGTTAAATCGTACCTTCAACGTCTAGCTCCGGATTTCACAGATGCTTCAGTGCAACTGTTGCTCTTAATCTTCTAATTGGATCGGAAGGTGCGTCGGACTTGTCTGGGGCGGATTTTACCATAACACTCTGGGGGCAAACTACAAATTCTTTTGGCATCTACTAATATTTGCTGAAGGTCAAGGTCCGGGAACATTATGCTTTGGTACAGACACGAGCTCACGAACTCAATACGACGCATTCATGGAGGAACTCGGAAAGTCATCTCACACCGACTGGGCCAATGTTCCTATCGAAAAGCTCAAATTAGCCAAATTTCCCATATACATAACGTATCAGGAACCTGGGGACTTGGTGGTGTTCCCGTCGGCGACTTCCCATCAAATATGGAACACCAGCTCTCTGGTCACGAAGGTAGTATGGAACATCATGCACGCTTCTTCACTCGAGTCTTTCTTCGACTACGTGCAGCCAGTTTATCAAATGCAGTGTCATGCAGACACGGGACGAGTCCCTCTGATACCATTTCATGCTCTGAACAGTAGCCTTAGAGTGCCAGAGACTCGACTTCTTTTGGAGATCTTCCAGCGACTGGTCGATGACGAAGATATCGGAAACGATCCAAATGTTTCGGTCAAGCTTGTTGATACGCAAGGAGCAGTTGTGGAGTGTAACTTTTGTGGACTAACGATCTGGAATCGGCACTTGCACTGTGAACAGTGCGGAGATTTTGACCTTTGCCTAACATGCTTCGTTTCCGGCCGCAGTTGCAAGCATACCGCTAGCTATGCTTGGGCGGAATTATTGCCCAGTCGGCATTGTCAGGAAATCATAAGAGCATCCACAGAGGTATTGCAAGATAATTCGCTTTCGAAGATAAGAGATTCCAGGTATGGTCACCAAGGGGCTTTTGAGACCTTCGGCCTGTTCTCTTCGGTCGGAACAGATTTCTCGAGACTCGTTAGCTAACATGCCCACTAGGAAAAGGTCGTTGGGTACGCTCGCTATGGCGGCGGCGGACGCACGGAGGCAACAAGTGGTAAGGTGTTCGAGCTTGAAAAAGCTCTCTACGTGACCAGCGAGGACAAAAAAAAATTAACTCTATCTAGGAGCGGCTGTGCCACTTGTGTCGAGATAGCCACCCTGTGTGGAAGGGTATTACGTGCCCTATATGTGACGCCTTTTTCTGCTTCCGTGGTCTTTACAGGCATTTCGATGTTGATCTTCTCACGTTTCTCCGCAAGGATGAAGCATGGAGTTGCCCTAAATGCGTGCGCATATGTAATTGCCGATGTTGCCATTCTGCCCACCCATACCAAAGCAGAGATAAACCAGTCCGGGCGCGCATCAAACCCGTTGACCCCCGAGGGCGCATTTATGGTTTTGTGGATAACGTTTTTGACCAAAAGAGAGGTAAAAAGGCCAACTTGCCCTTACACGGCGTCTCTCCACATGGCGACATAACCCCCCGTGGGCAGAAACGGTCCCGGGGGTCAAGCGAAGACGAACAGGTCAAAGTATGGCTGCAAAATGGTCATGCGCACCTTCCAAGTGCAAGACCAGAGGTTGTCGACATTACTCCGTCTAATGGGACATCTTTTAACGCCCCAAGTTGCAACGGATCTCTTGGGCCAAAGGGACAGCTGCGCATTAGCGACCTTGTCGAAGATCAAAATTCACCCGTCGAAGCCACGTCGACCCCTCGCAGCGGTATAATGCATCAGCCGATGTCATCGGCATCCTCGGTGCCGCAGAATGGTACATCTCGCGACCCCAGCGGACCCCGGAATGATCGCCGTCACTCGGAATTCCCGTCGTCAGGGAGTGGAGAAAGTATCGCAGCGCTCGAAAGGAAGCTAGACAATCTCCGGCAGTCGGCCGATGTCCTCATGGATTTGACTCTGACAGATTCTCACGCAGAGGTCATGGAGACCATTCGCCAGTTGGAAAGTGAAATCAAACAACGGAAGCGCGCAAAGGCGGAAGTGTTGTTCAACAATCTCAGTCGAGATTTCCCTCATTTAGCCGATCTGGCTCGCGAGGAGGCGCGACGACGGGGGATCCAGTCTGAATAATCTTGTATTTTTGTTTAGCGGACGGGGGAATCTGATATGGAATCTATCTATCATCTTTGGGAACCCAATTACACCTGTCCGTATATGAAGTTGGGAGAATAAATAGCGACGGAGAGAGAAAGAGAGAGAAAGAGAGAGAAAGAGAGAGAAAGAAGCTTGGCAGCGGACCTCCCCAGTTCCAAGGCACCAAGGCTCAGGACCCAGGGATCGCAATCAGGCGGAGGCCCGTCGATCTTCCTCTTCTTCCCCCCCTTCCTTGCCATTCCCCATTCAGTCATTCATTCATTCATGACTGCTATTCTTATCCCACGTCGTCTCCTACGTCAATCATCATCAGTGTCAGATCTTCTAGCCTTACAGAATCTCTTCATCCCCTTTCTCGGTTTCGTCATCGATCCCTAATCTCTATCCGCTTGTTATTATTATTCACTCCTGGTCGGTTGTCCCGCCTACTACTGACACTAAACTAACGCCAACACTAACAACCCATCACTCCCTCTCGCTCCCTCCTTTCACCCCTCCGCACCGCTAGTAAATTGGCTAACATTTCGCGGGGCCTTCCCAGAATCTGAACCAATTTTTCCCTCTCCCACATCCCCTCCTCGCTTCGGCTGCGTGTATTCAACCCGAAGGCGCATCGCATCTCCCACGATTCTCGTTTCCATTCCCCCCCCCGCGGCCTGCAGCCGCCGTGGCTACGACCGACCCGCGCTCTCGCATCGAGTAGTTCCTAGTCTTGGGGATCGTCGGTAGCAATCTCAACACACTATCCTGACCGCCTCCACAACGCTTGACTACGCTCCTCTCCCCACGACCATTTTCACCTTCCTCGACGGTCCCCCTCCCTGCCCCTCGTCCGACTGCTCTTACGTCTGTTTGGACTGTCATCACATAAAGGGACTTTCGTTCTCTCCTTGCCTCCACGCGTCATGCCATGCTTCAAGGGTCTCGCCGTGAGTATACACACTCCGGATGGCCCGATTTCCGAGTATTCGATCCAACGCCAGTCTCGGGCCTCTCGCATAGCTTGCTTCATTCCCGTACCGCCTCCCAAACTCCCCGACACCGCTACTAGCAAGCCCGAGCAATCGACCTTTGCCATTTCGATCACACTACTGAACCCCGGCCAAGATGTACCCTACTCCGCCCCGAAGTCGACTCTCGATAACCCGATGCCGAAACCCAAGATTGTCGGAGGGTTACCGGGCCAAACGGAAGAGCGGGGACAATACTCAAGCATGGTTGCTCCGTATCAGGCGCTGACCAACTCACCCAACGAGACGGTCGCTGCTTACATATACTTTGACGGACGACAAAAGGAGGAGGTGGCCACGCTCCTCCGAAGAGGAGAGGAGACCTGGGTCAACTCTCGATGGGTCAGTGTTCCCGATTCGGAGGGAGGGGGTCTGGCCGAGCGGGAATTTCTCTTCCGTGAAGTCGGACTAGAGCGATGGCTCAACGGACTAGACCTGGAGGGCAAAGATGCGGCCGCCAAAATCGAAAGGCGACGACAGAAGATCGAGAAGCGCCGCTTAAAGCGACTGGCAGAGCAGAACGGTGATCTGGAAATGGATTCCAAACGTGACAAGGGGATCATGCGGTATGGCAACGACGATAAATCCCCGCTGGAGGACATCTCCGACGAGGACATGTCCTTCTCCGATTCCGACGACGACCCGATTCCCGAATCGGCAGGCCAGATTAAAGTGGCCTTGTTTCGCGTATTGGCCTCGGGCGAGATTAAGCGCGGGGAGTACTCGCCGCAATTTGACGCCCATGACGACGACGACGAAGGCCAGAACGGACAAAACAGTAATGGCGGGGCCGACGCGGACATCGACCATACTACGAGCTTTGCTAAACCAAAGTCGCTTGATCCCAAATCGATCAGCACGCAGACGGTGACGGGGATTGATCCTTCGGACAAGCCCTACGCGATCTTTACCTTTATGTATCGAGGCGAACGTGAGTTTCTACAGACCTGGCTTCTTCGGTTCGAATTGGATAGATCTTTTACTGACTTTTAACTCTTTCGTAGGACAACTACAGAAGATGAAGATCATGAAGGACCCCAAAGCCCAAGAGACACCCGGCCCAACGAAGCGCAGATCCCTACAGCCTGACTTTGCCAACCTTGGGCCTTTGAAACCCGGCGGAACAGTCGGTTTCCTAAACTTCCGGGATAGTGCAGAGAACAAAGGCAGAAAAGACAAGAAGGGAGCTGCCGACGACGAGATGGACAGTGACGATGACGATGACGATTCGATTCTGGGTAAAGCCGACGACGAAGAGGCCAAGGATCAGGACCGACCGCTGTCCCCTGACGACCTGAGGCGCCAGGGTGAACTCGCCGAGGGGCTTCGCCAAATCAAGGTACGTGTTGACCCAAGCCCGGCTCAACGATATCACCGAGTGCCAGCGGCTAACAATATGGTCCAGTTGAAACGCCAACATTCGTCGGCGTCGCTCGGGGTCAACACCCCGAAGAGCGACGCGGCCAGTCCCCAGCCCTCCGGAGAGACACCGTCTAACGTCTCGACAACGCCCCCGACGACTACTGCAGCAGCCCCCAGTGCGACCCTTGAAGCTCCTAAGCCCACGGTCAACACGTTGGAAGGCGGATTCGTCGGAAGCCCCTTGAAGAAGCAGCGAGCCAGCGTCTCGCAAGCGGACGAGCATGCCATACGTCGGCGTATCGAGTCCGGGCTCTCTCAACAGGTCAGCGGCGTCCTCAACAGTGCCGGAACCGAAAATCCGCCTGCCCCTGGAACAGATGCTAAAGCTTTCGGAGAGAGTCTCCAGCAACCTCAACCTCAACCAACGAAGCAGCAGGACGAGGAAGAGCTGTAAATCAGCCCTCGTCTTTCCTTGGAAGCCCCATGGAATCTCCTCTTTTCTTCTTCTCCTTTTCTATGTGGGGATCTCTTTCAAAAATTCCCTTGTGACGACTGCGATGGGCTGGCGTATTTGGAACAGTCGACTTTAATCTTTCTCTTGAATCTTTTTTGGGGAGGATTTTACTGGATCTCACTCCAGTTGGTCTGTGGATGGCAAGATCTGTTGGAGGCATTTACCTAGAGATTTATTTATTTTCTTCTCCTTTTCTTTTCGAGCATTCTTATTCTATCTATCTCCAGTGTGTCCCGGAATACAGCGAGAGAATTAATTGGTATAGAATCAATGAAGTTACGCAAGTTGCCATGTTACCTCCAGATCCACTTCTTTTAGTTCTTTTTCTCCGCCAGGCACCCAAACTTACCAACCTCCATCGATCTCCCCTCGTCAGCTTCGTTGCCACTTCCGAGATTCAAGACGAAATCTCAACAGGCACAGAATAGTTCCCGCCATGCCGTTAGCACGCTCATCCGATCCCCTGGTGTGGATCGACTGCGAGGTAGGGAATCCTTCGTCTTTTCCCCCGCGATCCACCATCCTCAAAAGCTCATGATCTTCCATAGATGACCGGACTGGATGCCGAGAGTGACCACATCCTGCAAATCTGCTGCTTTATCACCGACGCCGACCTACAGCTACTGGACTCTACGGGGTTTGAGACGGTGATCCACCAGCCGAAGTCGACTATGGACCAGATGAACGCCTGGTGCATCGACACCCACGGTCGCACCGGGCTCACGGCGGCCGTGCTGGCCTCGTCGGTGACGGCGGAGACGGCGGCGGCCGAACTGCTGGCGTACATCCAACGATTTGTGCCCAGGCCTCGAACCGGTTTGTTGGCGGGCAACAGCGTCCATGCAGACAAGGCCTTCTTAGCGCGGGGCCCGTACGCGGCGGTCCTGGAGTGGTTACACTATCGCATTGTGGACGTGAGTACCATCAAAGAGGCAGCCCGACGATGGGGATCGGACGATCTACTGGAATCGGTACCTCCGAAGCGTGAGGTGCATCTGGCAAAGGACGATATTTTGGAAAGCATCGAGGAGATGCGATTCTACCGGCAACAGCTGTTTAGTGGGGCCGGACGGAGTGGATGAGGGGGGAAAACTGCGTGAGGTGGTGATGTGATATCCTATGGAATTGGCACAAATTAAGGGGGAATTGACCTCGAGAACGACAGAGTGAGATGTACGGAGTACATAACGACAGTAACAATCTGTAAAGGAAAAGGAGGTGACGCGCACATGACGATCCCGTGCTGCCCCTCCGTTGTTTTGTTTCTTTCCTTCCTTTCTTTCCCTCCCCCACTTCGTCTGCTTTCTCCTGCTCCCTTCATCTTCGGCTTCCTCTCGCCTTACGTCTAGCCTGCATTTCAAGTGTCGGTGAGCCGGACAGATTGGACCGTCTTTTTATATATCATCCCTTGCTGCCCCCCCTCCTTCCTTTCCTTCCTCTCCATCCCCCCGTTGCCAACAACACACTCCCTTTCTTCCCTCCCTCCCCACCCCACTCGATCCACCATGTCTGTCCAGACCGTCTCGCTGCAGCCCTTTACCGACCAGAAGCCCGGAACGTATGTTGCACCTTATCACTCGATTGGAGTGGTCTCGGATAAATGACTAACAGCTTGCGTCCAGCTCCGGTCTGCGGAAAAAAGTCAAGGTCTTCCAGCAGCCCAACTACTCCGAGTCCTTCATCACATCCATCCTCCTCTCCATCCCTGAAGGTGCCGACGGTGCCTTCCTGGTCATCGGTGGCGATGGCCGCTACTACAATCCCGAAGTCGTCCAGAAGATTGCCCAGATCAGCGCTGCCTACGGAGTCAAGAAGCTGCTGGTCGGTCAGAATGGCATTCTCAGTACCCCCGCCGCCAGCAACCTGATCCGCGTGCGCAAGGCCACCGGTGGCATCTTGTTAACCGCTAGCCACAACCCTGGTGGTAAGTTCTTCTCTTTTCCTCGTTCGTGATGATCATGACAACTGACCGTCATGCGTGCCACGATTAGGTCCCAATGCCGACTTTGGTATTAAGTACAACCTGGCCAACGGTGCTCCTGCCCCCGAAACCGTCACCAACAAGATCTACGAAACCTCCAAGTCCCTTACTTCCTACAAAATCGCCGAGATTCCTCAGGTGGACATCTCCGCTGTCGGCACCCAGACGTACGGCCCCTTGGAGGTCGAGGTGGTCCACTCGACCGCCGACTACGTTACCATGATGAAGCAGATCTTCGACTTCGACCTCATCCGTGAGTTCCTGAACACGCACAAGGACTTCAAGGTGCTGTTCGACGGCATGCACGGTGTTACCGGCCCCTACGGTGTCGACATCTTCGTCAAGGAGCTGGGCCTGCCCAGCAGCAGCACCATGAACTGCCAGCCCAGCCCCGATTTCGGCGGTGGCCACCCTGACCCCAACCTGGTCTATGCGCACGAACTGGTCGAGGCCGTCGACAAGAACGGAATCCACTTCGGTGCCGCCAGTGACGGTGACGGCGACCGTAACATGATCTACGGCGCTAACACTTTCGTCTCCCCCGGAGACAGTCTGGCCATCATCGCCCACCACGCCAAGCTGATCCCTTACTTCCGCGACCAGGGCGTTTACGGTCTGGCTCGTTCCATGCCCACCTCCGGGGCTGTGGACCGTGTGGCCGAGGCCCAGGGTCTGCAGAGCTACGAGGTGCCCACGGGCTGGAAGTTCTTCTGCAACCTGTTCGATAACAAGAAGATCTCCATCTGCGGTGAGGAGAGCTTCGGCACGGGTAGCAACCACATCCGGGAGAAGGACGGTCTGTGGGCCATCGTGGCCTGGTTGAACGTCATCGCCGGCGTGGCCAAGCAGAAGGGCTCCGAGACGCCCAGCATCGCCTCGATCCAGAACGATTTCTGGCAGACCTACGGCCGCACCTTCTTTACGCGCTACGACTACGAGAACGTCGACAGCGACGGCGCCAACAAGGTGATTGCCACCCTGTCGGAGAAGCTGGCCGAGCGCGACACCTTTGTCGGCTCCAGCGTCTCCGGTCGCCGTGTCACCGACATCGGCAACTTCGCCTACACTGACCTGGACGGCAGCGTGTCCAAGAACCAGGGCCTGTACGCCACCTTCGACGACGGCAGCCGCATCGTGGTCCGTCTGTCCGGCACGGGCAGCAGCGGCGCCACCATCCGTCTGTACATCGAGAAGTTCGAGAAGGACGCCAGCAAGTTCGGCCTTAGCGCGCAGGAGTACTTGCAGGACAACGTCTCGCTGGCCCTGTCGCTGCTCAAGTTCAAGGAGTACATCGGCCGGGAGGAGCCTGACGTGCGGACTTAAAAACGCCCAGATTCGTTTTCGTCCGTGTTAACGAGGTTACGTGAGCAATTCGTACAGTGTTTTTTCTCCAGCCCTCCCTCATGGACAGATAGAGTGAGCAGCAGCAGCAGCATCGTAGCGTTGATCAGTAAATATTTTAATTATATCATATCATATCATACCTTGATAGTCAAAAACTAGTATATGTAAGGAAAGAAAGTCATTATTTCGTAAATCCATGAGTCCGTCGCCCATATCCTCTAACCTCCCTCACTCCAGATCTCGACTACCCATTAGTACATCACCCATCAGACATGAAGAAGAGCTGTATAGCTCAACCCTCAAGTCCAGAGACTTTCTCCCCCCACCATTCTCCCCACTTCACAACCTTCTCCTCCCTCCTCGCCTCTTCTGCCGCAAACACCACCGCATGACTCCTAACCGCTTCCTCCAACGTACACCCCACAAACCGTCTCTGCGCCTCCTCAACCCCCATCCCCCGACTCACCACCGCATCAACCGCCTTCACGAAACTGCGCGCCAATCCATAGTCCCCACCGCCGTGGGACTTCTCTTCCTCGGGCGCTTGCTTAGGCACGGCGATGTGGGTGGTCGACCGCGTCGCGAACGAGTATATGCTGATATTGCGCGAGTCGTAGCTGATTTCGCCCCTTGTGCCGTAGACACGACCCCGTCGTTCGCATTGTTTTTCCGTGGGGGCGATCATATGGAAGGTTGCTGTTTTGGCGAGGCGGAGGGGTGTTTTTGAAGAAGAAGCGAGGGGAGGGGAAAGCTGTTCGTCGTCCCAGGTGATGGTGACGATTTGGTCGTCGCAGACGGTATTGTCGCCGTCGTACACGCACCGGCCGTACCATGGCCGCGAGGCGATTTCGGTATCGGTCATGCTCTCTCGGGAGTAATCTTCTCCTAGGCGTTTGAGGAGGTGGATTTCTGCTGCCGCGATGGCGGCGGGGGATGATGGGTTCTCCGTTGGGGAGGAGTTCTCGGTGGAGGAGGATGTGCAAGGACGAATTACGTCTTCAATGTCCGGGCAGACGATATTCACGGGCCAGTCGAAGATCGACTGCTTCACGTGCATGTCACGGTAGATTTTCAGCGCGCTGTAATTGCATTCCGGCTCGGCTGGACAGGAGAGACAGTTTGTGGCGGAGCCAGCGGCGAGTGGTTTCCGGGCGGGTCGGAATTGAGTGAGAGTGCCGGTGGAGGAGATAGAGCGGGGGAGATGGGGTGGTTGAGAATCTTCCGTCGTGGCATCTACGTCTGCGTTGGCGTCCGAGGAAGGGACCGGTGGCGGAGAGCACAGCAACCAGAGGATAAAATCGATATCATGACACGATTTAGTGAGAAGAGAGCCGTCTCCGGCGGGGGTCTGACGGCGCCAATTGCCGCGGACGTAGCTGTGAGAGAAATGCCACCATCCCACGGGCTCGCAGTGCTCGAGGGAGACGATATCGCCGATGACGCGGTCGACGAGCAGGAGTTTCCTTAGCAGGATATTATGCGGACTATATCGCAGGACATGACCGATGGAGAAGATCGTCGATGGCGACTGGCCGCCCAGCACGCGATAGGCCGTGAGACAGTCGGCCAGCGACAGGGCCAGCGGCTTCTCGCAGAGGATATGTAGTTGGAGCGAGGCAATGGCGCGAAGAATCTCGATATGGGTCTCATCGAGGGTACAGATGAAGACGCCGTCCACGCCTGGGGGTTGGGTAGCGTGTGGAGTCTGTTGACGACGCTTCAGCTCCCACTGCAGCCATTCCTGCCAGTCGGTGAATTCCTGGCCCTCGTGCGGGCTGCTGCCACCTTTATCGCCCCAGATGAAGTTGCGGCCGAACTCCTGGCGTTTGAAAGCGTGGGGCTCGGCGATGGCGTGGATCACCCCGACGGTGGTGGTCGTCACGGCACGGGCATAGGCCGTTCCCCGCGATCCGGCCCCGATGACAAGAAACCGAAGGGGTTTGGTGGTGTTTAAGGGAGAGGGCTTGTTGTTGATGTTGGCCACGGGAGGTTGAGCTTCCTTCATGATGGAGATACTATCCTGGGCCAAATATTAAGATGCGGTGAGAAACTAGAGCAAGAGAGTACGAATGAAGCCGTCAAATACGAGATGAGGGCCGGCTGCCACTCTTGCGAAAGAAACAGGACTGGAGAAGGGGAAGAGAGGAGCAGAAACGAGGCAGAAGTAGATAATGCAACCCTGACTAATGCCAATCCCGTGATGCTGGTTGGCTGGTTGGCCCGTGTTATGTCAGCGGTCTCTACAGTCCAGGAGTGAAGAGTTGATGCTGGATTCGGTCTTTATCGTTCGAAACTTCATGCATGATTAGATAGAGAACAAGGCTATACGAGTCCTGATGGTTCCACTCAGATCCAATCTCCAAGCAAACCACCATGCAAAGGAATGTACATACAGACAAACAAGGAAAATACAAGAATCACAGGCCGACAGGAAAACATCGAATACAATTCGGGGTATCCATAGAAGAAATAGGCAGAGAAGGCTAGTACTGAATATCAAGACGTCATCGACATGGCGCGCCGAAGGAGGTGCGCGCAATGGCAGCGGCCAAGCGGCTCGGCCTCAACGAGTTACCATCGAAGCGGTCTTCGTCGGGAGGATGAGAGAGAGAAAGTCCTCTCTCATCTTCCCCTTGGAGATGCCGGTCGCGAGCGCGCCAACCGTCAGCGTATGTACAGAGCAAAAGCTCTAAACTTATATACCCTGAGAATATGGAAGGGGGGAAGGGGGAGGGTTTTTATAGTATGTGCACACGATCCACAACGGGAAATCGAAATAAAAACCACCGTGGAAAGTGCAAGACAAAGGCTCATAGGTTCTCGGAAAATCGGCTGCCTCGACTCCCATCGAAGCTCGGGTGACTCCGACCCAACACGTCGGGTCGTTTGGGAATTGTAGGGGAAAGAGCCCCCGATAGTTGAGGAACAGCCCGCGAGCCCGTGGGTTCGTTGGAGAGACTGGCACTCGCCGAGCCCGCGACGGGTGTCCGCGCTGGGGACGGTCGGAAGATGACTCTGGCGTCCGACTCCTCCGCCTCCCGCGTATAGCTGGTATCCAGGGGCATACCGTACGGCACCGACGGAGGCGGCTGGGTGGGCGACCGCGGGTACACCGGTGACGGCGGCTGAATGATCGTACTCGGCTCGGACGTCGTCGGGGAACCGGCCTCGAAGCCACCCCCATAACCGTCTCCACCAGACTGCAGTACCGAAGGGATTTTCCTTCCCGAGATCTTCTGGAATCCTCGCTCGCTGGTGCTGGAGGTTATCGTGCTATCGGTCCGAGTAGTCTGGTTGGACTGTCTCCAGCGTTTCATGAATGCCGGTGCAAAGTACGAGGCGGTGAACAGGGGATCGTGACTCGACCGCCGCGAAGTCATTTCGGCAGACCGCGACACCGATTCGGCCCCGAGCGCCGTGCCGGTCTCTGGTCCGGCAGGAAGGGCTTCTTGAACCGGGTTGCGCGCCGCCGCCTTTCGTCGTCGGAACAGCAGGAAGGCGACAAGAAGCAGGATGAGCGCTCCCGCCACGCCGCCGACGACACCGCCAGCAATCTTTCCCTTGGTCTGGCTGTCGAGCGAGCCGGAGCCCCCGGAAGCCACATCGGTAGCCGTAGGAGCTGCGCTTGTCGTGGTGCTAGTCGCCGAGGATTCGCCGCCTCCCCAGCCGTCACCCGTGGATGACCAAGACGTCGGGGCGCTCTCCGAAGTTGTCCACACGATTGCGACGGAGTTTGTCGTTGACGATGTCGTAATAGTGGAATTCGAGGAGGTACTGGACGTCGACATCGAGCCCGTGGAAACCGCCGAACTTGACGACACCCGGTGACTCGAAGAAGCGCTAATCGTAGTCGGACTGATAATGTGATGCGAGGTCTGGGTAGAAAGCTGGACGGTGGAATTTCCGGAAGTGACAGACGTTCCGGTGGTGGAGGCGTCATGGCCGGTTGTCATCGTCGGGGTGTCCGCAGTGGGGGATGAGTAGGCTGGCGAGGCGGTGGGAAGACCTTCGTCCGACGAAGACGAGGACGAGGACGAGGACGCATTTGTTACTGTACTTGTCTCAGATGAAGAAGTATTGTCTGCGGTGGAACGATGGGAATGCGTGACAGACGTCGGGTCGGAGGAAGTGTGCGATGTTGTGGAGCGATCCGATTCGACGTCTGAAGTTTTGGTCGGTCGAGCCGTGGCGGTGGTGTCTGAAAGCGACGTTTGGGGATCTTGATCGACCGTGCTAATCACCCTCGCTAGTACCGTGGTTTGGTCCTCCGAGTCAGCGGTCTGGCGACGTTTCTCCGGGGTCGAACCCCCGTCACTACGACCAGGCGTGCCGTCCGTTCCATCTTCCACGTCGCGGAGCATGTTTGATTGCGTCGAAGAATCGCCATTCCGATCGAAATCTTGGTCCACGCCTTGTTCCTGACCGTCAGTCGAACGAGTTCTCCTCCTCATCAGTCTGGTATACCGGGTGTGTCTGGAGCTGCCATGATGGGACATCCTGACGTGCCCCACGTGTCCGTCGTACAAAAAGCAATTCCTTCCCAGCTACCGTCACTCAATAATTGACCGAATCGGGAAATGGTCCGTTTCACAAAAGATCGATCCGTAACAAGTCTCCACTAGTATCAATCAGGCGAGCCGACTAGCGATAGCGGTTTCAATTCCAGTTCGGAAGCACGAAAACGAGGACGAGAAAGAGTAGGCAGTCCAGTCTGTCGAGAGCAGTTCGGAGCAATCGGAAGCTCAAAAGGCCAGAAGTCGAAGGAACGTAGAGAATTAAACGATAGAATTCGATGTCGAAAGAATGAAGACAAAGAGTATGCAAAAGAAGGAGATATCGATATTCGAGGTTGTCAAAGGAGCGATTAAACACTAGAAAAGTCGATAATGTAATGAATAGATAATAAAGTGAAAAAGCAAGGAGCGGACGTCAACTGAGAGCAGCCGACAATTGAAAGATCGAGATAGGAAAAACGAAAATCAATGATCGAGAGGCATGGACAACTGGCAGTGGGAGCGAGTCATTAGCATCGGGTGAGGTGAGACATTGAAACCAGTCCACTCGGGATCCATTGCGAAGGGAAGATTGTCTGGACCTACCCGTACGGAGTAGAGGACGAGGAAATAGATCAGTTCCACTTCTCTCTTTTCTTTTTTAATTAATTCCAACCGGAAAGAAAAAGAAACACGAGTAAAAGAAAGTGGTCCCGAAAACCTTCCCTGTATCCTCCTATTAATCACTGGAATTTTGAACAATTGAAACCCTGATTTAATCCATTCTCGTCAGAGAGAGAAAGGTGCAGGGGAGTCGAGGTGCGGACAGCTCGAAGCTCCGAACGGACGAGGGACTCCGTAGCGAGGTGATCGTCGAGATTATTTCCGATCCGACAACTTCTTCCCGACGGACCAAGGATCCACGCTGACACCTACGGAGTAGGTTCTGGAGTCTGGACCCGAGACGTTTGGACGGTTTGTTAATTAATTGATTTGGGGTTTGGACTGTGTTGCTCGGTCGAAGGCCGTGTCGTGGTAGTCGATTCAGAGGGGAGTACCCGTCGATAGTCGTCTATCTTATCGCCCTTAGATCTCCGGAGAAGAATTCAAACAATGGAATTGAAAATGAGAGACGGGAGAGAATTGACCAGGTCGAGAGGGTAGACGGAGGGGGAGGGGGAGAGGAGGGGAGGAAGAGTAGGGGAGGAAGAGGAGGAGAAGGAGGGGAGGATGAACGGACGAGGAGGGAAGATAGAGAGAGAGAGAGAGAGAGGAGAGAGAGATGAGATGAGGGAGAAGAGGAGAGGAGACGAGAGACGAGCGATCGATCAGGCCAGGCCTAAGAATAACCACGACGGGCGGACTGTTCGACCTGCAGTGGCCACTAGCGGTCACGGGATGTAAGACATTGCAATAAGAGCATCAAGACATAAGATACCGCCATGCCACTTCGGGCGGCAGATGACGCCGGCAGCGGGGTGTCATTGGCCTGAAAGGGGAAGCCAAGACTGAGTTTAATGAAACGCCGCTGCAAAGTTTCACCATCCCAGACTAATGTGATCCTCTGCAGTACTTACTCAGTAGGGACTGGGCATACAATGGATTTATATTTGATCCGCTTGATTGAACAGAGAATGAAGGACTCGGTCTGAGTATCTCCCTTCAGAACTATAGCAATAGTCATCTATTCCATCGAGATTAATCTGTACAAAGACTGAACACACAGGACACAGTGTATACTCCGTACAGATGTAATCTCAACTAACCGAGTCGGGATCCCAGACCCACCTGGCGTGGACAAGTATCCAATCAGGACTGACAGCGACGAGGCCGAAGCTGCAGGTACCGTCGATTTCCCGTCTTGGGATATTATTTATTCGGATTTTTATTGTTGTTGCTTATTCTAAATTTCTAATATGCGAATAATAATAATAATAGATTATCAGCGGGGCCCAACGGCATTCCGATGGCGCAAGGGGGACCACCGTTATTTTCTCGCTTACTTTCTCCGCCCGGTCAGACTGCTTTCTTTCTGCAAGGTACGACACCAACGAAATTAATCAAATCTCTCTCTCTCTCTCTCTCTCTCTTTGCTGGGTGTATTCGGCTAAAATGATCGCTTCATGCGCTGAACATCTTCATATCTTCAACTCCGTAGATTACACCAAGAAGATTCTACGGCGTGCAGACTGCAGCAACGTCCAATAAGCAACAACGTCCTAATAAGTGCGTGTTAGTTTCACATCCCCACCACCCTCCGTACTATTTATATACGGCATCAGTTCGTCCGGTGTAACAGGTTACAGATTACAGAATACGGAATATAATGTTGACGTTGCCTCTGCCCGCTTCCATCCTTGTTATTTTGTTGTTGTTGTTTTTTTTTTTTCGGCCGTTCTTGGCTTCTGGACCTTTTCCAGTTGGTCTCGGCCTGAGATCATTTCTGACCTTGCACTAGTATTCTGCCTGCCGTGTCCGCCGATCAATCCTATCGACGGAGTACTCCGTAACTAGATTTGATGATAACAGTGGTGCAATCCCCCCCAACTTACGGAGTACGAGAGGATTACTAGGTATCCAATCCGATCCAAATCCAACTAGAGACAGAAAATTCAATCCTCCGAATAGCCACTGCCATATCTGCCTCTCAATTTTCCTCCCCATCGCATAAACCCCATCGGCATGACCGCGAACGCCAACACTACTAACCCCAACAACGTCCCGCCCCAATGATACCCTAGTCTCTGGAAGAGCGGCGGCCCGGCCAGTGGCAGGAACGCGGCGCTGGCGTTCCGCGGTACCAGCATCGCGCTGGTAGCGCTGACAGCGTAGATACCGAAGACGTCGACGATGTAGGTCTGCAGGGAGATGGTGGTGGCGACGAGACCGAGGCCGATGATGGCGGTACCAATGATGGGCACGATGAAGTGCACGTGTACGTGCACCGTCCAGCCGAAGAGAAAGAAGCCGCTGGACATGAAGATGCAGGAGAAGAGGACGGGCGGGAGACGGTGCTCGGGGGTGATAGGAGATGGGTCGTCGGACCCGATCTGCTGTGCCGCTGCCGCTGCCGCTGCGCTAGCTCTGGCTTTCGCCATGCGGATGTACCGATCGAGCAGGAAACTGCAGATGAAAGCGCCCAGGGCAAGTCCCAGACAGAGTCCCAGGAAGCAGAGGCCCGACGCTCCCGTCGAAAAGCTGTAGATCTCCTGGAAGACGGGCGCGATGGTGGTCATCATGAGGTAGACGTATCCGTAGACGACGCTGATGTACACCGTGATCAGGATGAGGATAGGGGATCGAATTAGCAGACGCAACGGCCGAATGAAGGCATCGAAGAGCTTGGATGCTGCGCTGGCATCCGTCTCTCCTGTTTCGTACTTCGACCGCAGATCTAAGTTGCCCGTTTCACGACGCCGTTGTTTCGCCTTTCGCATCAGGATGGTAACCTGGTACGTTTCACGATAGACTGCTAACAGCAGCAGCGCGAGGACCCCGGCCACGATGGTCGGCAGCCAAAACGCCCACCGCCATCCCTCCCTTTCGCCCAGATAAGATCCCACGATGGGACCCGCCACGACCCCTAACGTGGTCGTCAGAGACATAATGGACATGGCGCGACCGCGGCGCTCTTTTTCGAACAGATCCCTCACGACCCCCGGGCCAATTGGTAAGGAGGCCGTGGCGGCGCCGCTGAGAAACCGAAAGGCGATGAGCATGTGGATGTTGGTGCTGAGAGCGGTGCCGGCATGGAAGGCGATGAAGAGAACATTGGCGATGTTGAGCACCCACCGTCGTCCGTAGAGCTCGGAAAGAGGCCCCCAGATGAGAGGGGCCACGATTTCGCCCAGTTCCCAGATGGACACGATGAGAGTGCGGTAGAGGACGTTGTTGGAGTGGAAGCCGACCAGGATGGCAGGAGAGACGGGCGCGGCGATGATGGTCGATAATTGCCTGCGTTTGATTCAGAGTCAGAATCTGGTCTTATAATTATAATGCCATCGCATCATTGAACATGCACGTACACCACCGCAGAAAAGCTGGCCACGAGAACCACGATCGACCATTTGTACGGTGGGCGCCAGTTCCGCGGGTTCGCTACATCGTCCTCGGTAAATTCCACAATGTGCGTTGTTGGATTGACGGCGATTTCTGTGTCTTTCCCCTGCTTGGTATTCTGCTCCATCTCCATCAATTCAGTCATTCCAAACGATGAGATGTGACGAGCAAGAGAGTCACAGCCTGATCAGGTTGCATTGACCCCCTCATTTGGGGGAAGCTGAGGTTACACAAGGACCCAAACATCGAGGGACAAACAAAGATGTGATCATCCATGGATTTACCAACAAACCAGACTATACTACGACTATCAAGCTAACTATTCCGCAAATGGATCTGCATAGTGCCCATGCTCTTCGAAATACCGGCTCATGGCGGCAAAAGGCTGGCTGTCAGCTGGACAAAAGGCATATCGCTCGATACTATGCACGATCGGCCTGTAGTCACTGGTGACCAATCGTTTATAGCAAGCATTGCGCTCTGGGGCTTGCGTCCAGGCAACGAGTTTGTCAAAGTCTTTGCATTGCATCATCTGACCTTCGCCACTGCCGTTCAAAAGTTCCAGAGACGGCATGGGGGTGTCGTCCGCGGCGCACATCAAGTCTTGACGTAGGCTGTCGAGACAGTGCTCGACATGACCCGCTGGAATCGGACTCTCTCCATCGGCCCGGAGGTCATGGAATGATTTACGCATGACTTTCTATAAATGCAGCGCCTAGTGTGAGTAATCTTATCTACAACAATGAGCGGGCGGTCGTTTGAGTACATACCAGACAGTGCAGCTGATGGAACACCTTCACAAAATAGATCCGTCGGTTCGAGTCCCATGGGAATGCCCAAGAGCCCGGGAGATTCATACTTTCAGCCCATTCCAGAGTAGGTGCAATAATCATTGGGTCGATGTTCAAGTTTTCCCACATATAGTCTGCATGGGTTTCGTTGGAGCTTGTGTACTCAGTATCATGAGCGTAAGGAATTTGCATATCAAAACCGAGTCCAGCTGGTAACATGTATCTATCAGCAGCCATTTTGAGATCGTCTCATCTGTTTTATTAAGATTTCTGAAGACATACTGTAGGGAGAGTGCTGGGCCGAAAGTATCTTGGATGGCATCGATTTTTCGTGTGAGCCATCACCTTTCCGCTCAAGCAAAAGCCACCATGCGTTCAACAGTAATGAGAATATAAGTGCCATGGCTAGGAAGGTTGTCTTCCATGGTTGTAATCTGGAGAGCGACGAGGTCCCACGGTCAAGACTTACCATGCCTTCCGACCCCTGGATCAAGGGCTGGTCGGCCTCATCGACCCGTTTACCACTCTCGTTTGCATACATTATACACAGCTTGCAGAGTATGGGGTTGACAAGATGTTGAGTTTTTCGAGAATGGGCGATGACAATCCTCTTTCAGCCTCATTCGATCGGACTTCTCCGAGCTTGGGTCCTTCGTTGCTTGCTGTCCGGTCGCACTGCATGATGTACCAAGAACAGGCATGTGAGCTCTTCAAGTCCCTCGTAGCCAAAGAATGTGATTTTTCGTAATACGGTAGCATCTGTATCGTAACACAGGACGAATCATATACGTTCCGAAAAGGCTATAAACGCAATCTTTTGGCCTTGTGAGGTAAGGTCACATTGAGATACGATCCATACAAATTCACCGTCTGGTCCCGATCCCATTCTCTGGACATTCGCCTTTCTATCTTCAGTCTATGATCAATACCACAGACGCTTGAAAGGTATTGACACCACCGTGACCTCCAAAATCTAGAAGATGGGCTAAATTTCGCAGAACGAACTCTTGCCTCCGCGGATATATAACGAGACGAGCATCATTGACCGACCAGACATGCGGCTTTCCGTTCTTCTCAGTCTTGCCTTGGCTACGGCCATCATGGGCCGCCCGATCCGAGATCTCGATGGCGGCGACTTTTCAATCGAGAAGAAGTCCGCCAATCCTGAGACGAGCCCGGATGAATTCGAGGTCGCTTCGATTGCTAAATGATGACAACGACAGGCCTGGGGATGTGGATTTGCGCTTGGATTACATGATATATTCTGCCTCTCGGGATCTCAAGATATATGACTGAAATTATGTAATGCATAATTTTGCTTGAGTGTTGCATCACTGCCCGTATTGCCTGTTGATCCGTATGCGTACCGTAGTCCCGTACTTTGGTTTTCGATGGGCTGAAACATTCCACTTGGGAAAGACCGGAGAAATTCGCGAAGATATGGCACGCAGGCTGAGATGATAGTCACTGTCTGCAGGACCTGGCTACACATGACCCATGGCCAGAGTTCAAGAGAGATGGAAGACCGAGCTCCGAATGCGTAGGTATAGCGGATTTGAACAGCCGTTACCACAATGTCCCTAGCAGAGAAGATTCTGTCAGTTCGGATAGCTCTCTAGATGTGCGGGTATAACTTACAAAATTCTGATGCTAAAGCAGCCAATAACTATGACACGCTTGTGCAGGCTCATCTGTATGCTGTAAACCAGCAGTGATGGTAGTGCAATAAGCAAAACCTCAATAAGAATATTGGAAACTCCGAAATATATCCACAGCGCAGTCTTTCTCTGTGTTAACACAAGGTGTACTCATTCAAAAACATGTTGAGAAGCTCACCGGATTGCGGCAGTTGCCTTCTGCTAGATTCCAGACCTCAGGAGGATCGCATTCCAGCGAGGCTGAAATGATCATCGTCACCGTCCAAAGGACCAAAAAGACAGCAGCCGCAACAACGGCCCTGGACCAACGGGTCGACGATAGAAGAACGTAGAAGAGAGCGGTAAAAGATAGCTTTCCAAGGCCTACAGTCAAGACATGGAAAATCTCGGTGACATAGATGGCCTTTTGTATGGCCTTAAATTGCGCATCAGAGTACTCGCCAGGAGACCTCCCCAGGCCATTCTCTGCGGCTATAGATGCAGCTACTCCAGCAAGTATAGACGAAATCTAGGGGTACGGTGGCTTGTTAGTCTTTCAACTTTCCAAGGCACGCTCTTCAACAAAACAAACGAATATTTACCAAAGTTGCGATGAGAAGAGTCACGATGAGGAGCTTTCTCCTAAGTGCCTGCCAACTTGCGATGAGACAGGCTGCCACAACGCCAGACGATGTAATCAGCAAAAAGCAGCTGATAATCTTGATTGCCGCGCTATGGTCCATGTTTGAATAAGTCAAAGACAATAAGATGATCCTAAACGATCAAGATGCCAGCGTCGAGTCTAAGAGGCCGGTCATCAATCATGAAAAATCAGGATTATGCCACAGTATATTGGCTTCTGCACGGACACTTCTAGGCTCGATCATATCTAGCCTTAACCCAAAAAAATGTGGAAAGAGGTGGTCCGTCGATACATGCCCATCTCTGTACGACCCTTATAGCATGGTTTATCACCACACGCGATTATGGGAAAAGACGGATTGATCGACGCCGTGCCACTAAACGCGTCGACTCTCGTTGGCCAGAAACCTGGAGGTCGACAGATGCCTTTCAAATCTGTCCGGTCTCCAGAATTCTCTATCCAGTCCGGGTTCCATATTAGCCGACACTCGCACACATCCTGGAGTCCAGTCTCCGACATACATACTGTCCGTGTGATTCGGTGAAAACAGTTGCATTACTCCGAACTCTGCATAATTCATCGTTGCGTCACATTATAATCACATTATTAATGCTCACGTCATCCCCTGTGTAACAGTGTTGCAGGTGAGGTCGTATTTGGGGGTGCCGAAGTTCTTTGTCGAGGGAGGGAGGAGCAAGTTTCAGCTGGGTGAGTAGAAAGTCACTGGATGTCACGAGTTGCCTGCCTGTTCCGGCCTGAGCGATCAACTTTCACACTTCCAACACTGTCTATCAGACCCTCAGTCCTCCTTCTGCACATACATCCAATCACTGCATTGAATGTCATTCACCATGGCTCGATATCATGCGTCAGACAGTCACTTCGAGTTGAGCTCGGCAATTGCTAAGGAACACACCGTTTGTGACAAGAGCAACGTATCTTCATCCAACAAAGATGCCATTGAACTTGCCAGAATCGGAAAAAAAGAGGTTTTAAAGGTCGGTAGAGAAGTCTTTCCAGGATCCCCCGAAGGTTTGCTTTTCTCGGCTCACAAATATTGTTCGCATTCACAAGCGAAGATTTGGCTTGACAAGCACCGTTGGGTTCGCTTGTAGTCTCATGTTGACATGGGAAGCAATGATCATGTTAGTTATTCGCCCTCATCCCATTTCCGCAATGGAATCCTCTGACTCGGGCCCAGGAACATCCAATTGGGCCTAATGAAGTATGACATACCCAATTGAAAGATCTTCAGCCATAGACCCCCGATGTTGACTTCACTCTTAGCGGCGGCCCTGCCGGACTGGTATATGGATATATTGGTGTCTGGATTGGCTTTGTGAGCATTTTCGTCGCAATGGGAGAATTGGCAAGCATGTTCCCTTCGGTAGGTGTCCACAAGAACCGTCATGTTGGTCATGTACCTGATCTCGCGTCCAGGCCGGAGGACAATATCATTGGGCATTTCTTCTTGCTCCCAGGTCATCCCGGCGATTCTTAAGTCACGTTACCGGTATTTGCACTGCAATTTGCCTGTCTTTTCCCATGCCCTTTAAGATGCTAACGAGAAGACAAAAGGCTCCATCTGTATACTAGCATGGACTGCAGGTCCAACAGCAACTATCTTTCTGGCGGGCAGTGTTCTGCAAAACGCTGTCGCAATGAATATCCCCGAGTATGACCCTAAAGGCTGGCATGTCACATTCATAATGTGGGGGGTCTTGCTCATCTGCACGGTTTTGAATACATGGTTGGGCATGATCTTGCCGGTCATTGAAGTGTTCATTCTCATCGTTCATGTGCTTGGTTTCTTCGCCGTCTTGATCCCGCTCGTCTATCTCGGTCCGCGGGCTGATCCACGCTCTGTCTTCACCCTGTCATTCAATTATGGTGGTTGGCATGACATTACTCTCGCAACGTTCATCGGTCTCAAGGGAACAGTTGCTGCCTTCCTAGGTAAGACATTCTCACCTGCTACACCCCATCTGAATTCGTACCTGACATCATTCTGTTTCTAGGCACGGACGGCGCCGTTCATGTGAGTGATCATTAAGACCCGCCATGCACCACACTATCCCTAACCTCCATATGGTATTAGATGGCCGAAGAAGTCGCGAACAGCAGTATGGTCGTACCACAATCCATGGTCCTATCGATCTTGATCAACGGCCTCCTCGGGTTCGGCATTCTGATCGCATTTCTCTTCACCGCGGGAGATCTATCCGCGCTCATCCAATCCAACGCCGCGTACCCATTCATGGACATCCTAGCCAACTCGACCAAAAGCAAAGGCGCTGCAATCGTTCTCTCCAGCATGATGGCCATCCTCCAGGCTTGCGCAGGAGTCGGCGCCATCTCGTCCGGTAGTCGCATGCTGTGGTCTTTCTCGCGCGAGCGCGCCATTCCAGGCTGGCGATGGATCCGTCAAGTCAGTAGATCATCACCTCATATCTTCATGGTTCCTCTTCTCCAGGAAAGCTGCCCAAATCCCAGCTAACACGCAAGTGCAAATACGTAAAACGAAATAGGTCAACTCCCGAACCTCCGTCCCCTTCCACAGCACCTGCATCATCGTCATCGCCGTCGGCCTCCTTAGCCTGATCAACATCGGCTCCTCTATCGTCCTCAACATCATCCTCTCCCTCGTCCTGGAGGGCTTCTTCGCCTCCTACCTCATCTCCCTCTCCCTGCTCCTATACCGCCGACTACGGAACGACATCGCCTTGCCGCGCGACGACGCCGGCGGCGACAGCAGCCGTCCCAGCCCGAAACCTTTCTTATGGGGACCCTTCCGAGTAGACGGCTGGATCGGAGTCGCAAACAATATCTTTGCCATTATCTTCACGGTCATAATGATGTTCTTCGGGTGCTGGCCGCCCATGACAAATCCCAAGCCGGCGGATATGAATTATAGTATCGTTATCTTCGGCGGGGTTACTATCCTAGCGGTGGTGTATTATCTGGGTTGGGCGAGAAAGTATTATCATGGGCCTGTGATTGAGGTGTAAGAGGGGAAGACATGGGTGATACTTGCGGCATAGGTCTTGTTTTTGTTCATAGTTATTGACCGGGCTGGACCGGTTGATACCTGAACGGGATTGAATTGAGATTCAACAAGCACAGAAGAAAAAAGAGGATAAAAGAAACGTAAGAAAGATAATGCAAAGAAATCTATTATGATTTTTCTTCCCCGGGCTCGGGAAAAGACAACCAGATTTCTGACTCTCCAAAGTATACACACAAAAGTCAAGTAAGGAATTCAACGACACACCCCCTTGGTTTCTTTTCTCACACACACTCTTTCTCTGCTCTCTTCTCTCACCATCTCCAAGGTCCAATTCAACGTATTAAAAGCAATTCAAATACACGGGTCGGAAGACCACGTACTCAACGCTAGCGACACTACGACGAGGGGGTATTAATAACGAACAGACGTTCCTAGCCATGGATCTAAAAGGTCTCCAGTTCATCGGCGGCACCCTCGGCCTCTGCGGGGATCTCGAATCCTTCCTGTCCCTATCGTTAGTAGAAGAAAAATTAAAAAATAGATAAAATAAAGGGTGATGCGACACTTCTCCGGAAAGGGAGAGTGGGGGGTAGGGGAGACATACCTCCGTCGAGTACAAAATGCCTTGAATGTGCTTGACTAACGAGTCCTCCTCCTTGTCCAACTCAGGGTCCGCCTCGATAGCGCTCTGCAGCAGCAGCTCGATATCGCGGAGCTTGGCGAAGTAAAAGTCTCGCTCCTTCTCCAGTCCGCCAATAGCCTCTTTCTGGGTAGCGATCTCCTGTTGCAGCGCGGACACGTTGGCCGAGCCAGCACCGGGGGCAGCCCGAGCGCGACTTCCTCCGACGGTGGGCGTGGTGCCGCGTCGCGTGGCTCCGGCGGAGCTGGCGCCCGCACGAGAGCTGCCGGCCGAGGTGGGAGCACCGCCGGACGCCTTCCGACGGCTGACGGCATCATAGTCACCTCCCGGGTAGTGCTGGTCCCAGTATCTCTTCACCCACTGGAGGAACTCCAGGTTATCCTGCATACGGCATTTCGTGAGATGCTCGACGGGGACGGGCTTGTCGACATGGTGGCGCGCGAAAACGTCTGCCATGGGATCATGTCAGCGCATGAAATAAAGAGAGAGAGAGAGAGAGAGAGAGAGAGAGAGAGAGAAGAATTCTTCATTTCTTTCACAAGAGGCGATTTGCAATGATAAGCAGAACAGGGAGACATACTCTGGAGGACCTTGAAGTTCTGGAGGTAGGCGTATTCGGTGTTGACGTTAAACTTCACGCGAGACATGGGAACATCCACTAGAGAGATGACACATTAGCAGGCTGATCTTATAATGGAAACGCACGAATAAACCCCCGGGTTTTGCACTCACTGAATATCGAATCGAAAACCTGACACAAGGCAGCACTGTGCAAGATTCACCACATCAGCGTGTCCTGTTCATACTCGAGTATTGGGGGAAATCCTTCATTGCAAATGGCTCTGCCACCCGTCGTCTCAAGGTATCCGGGATGGCAAATCCATCGCGGAAGCGGGAGGAATTGCACTGCATGCGGAGGAATAGGAGCGTTGTTCATACCCAGTTCCGCACTGCTCAATCTTGGTTAGGTTCAGCTGCAGCAGGTTGTTGAGCCATCCCAACAGCTCTTGTCTGGTCGATTACACATGGTTAATTGTTCGCATTCTGCACGTATGGAGGTTTTCAGGTCCCTGAAGGGGAGGGGATGCCCGACGAACCTGGATTCGCCCATGGTGGGGTAGATGGCGTAAATCGGTGGTAGAGTTTAGAATCGAGGAGAGGGAGATTTGACGGTACCGATACGGCGGGGATGCAATGGAGAGATAGGGGAAATGGAGCGGGAGGAATAGAAGAGACGACCCCTTTTCCAGGCAGCGTTGGGGGATTTGTTTATGACGAGGAAGAGGGAAAGACCCAAAAGAAGAGGATTGTTTTGTTGCTGTCGACAAAACCCACGGGATCCGCTGGCCGCTAGGGGGCCTCTTCAGCCAATCAGAGCCGGGCGGTCGGTCGGCTTTTAAGGTACACCTGCCTCAGGCTGCCAACGGGGGGAGATTTCCCGGCAAACCGGGCAAACCAGGCAAACCAGGCAAACACTACAATGATGCAATGCATGAGAAGCAACGGGTGGATTTCTGACGGCCATCTATGTAGTTACCTTCTAGCAAGTCTAGATGAATCAGTCACAGGTGAAAATCACCACAACAAAAAGGGAGACAGAAGAAGAAAAAAACATCTATCGCTTGCCAAAACTGTGTATCCCAAGAAGATAAGAAAAAAAAGCAAGATATGCAAGATAAGCAAGAAAACTCCTCCGTGAAATACCCTGAAGAACTCCGTGACCAAAGGCTTTTTCCTTGTTAAAAATGTCCAGCAAATTTCAATATATGGCTAACCAAATGCCCTCTTCATATAATTATTCTTCCAGCAGCTCAATGCCGTCAAGACCATATCCGAAGTCCATGATGACGGCACGAGAGTCTTGGCTGGTGGCCACGATACGCCGGTAGTCGGATTTCACACTCAGCATCCAGCTAGTGGTCCATCCCGGGAGGTCAATCGACAATTCTCCCGTCTGCGCGTCAAAGACCTTGACGCTGACGTCGTAGCTTCCGCTGACAATCCGCTGACTCATGCTATCGAGATGCAGAGACCGGACCAGGCCCACGTGGCCTTTGAGCTCATTCACGAGCTCGCCAGTGTTGGCATCAAACTGATAGATCACCTGATCATTTCCGCCCGTGAGGATGGTCCGCGCATCGTCGCTGAATTCGACGCACGCCAAACCACGGTCCTTGCTGGGGAACTCCTTGATGCAGAGGCCCGACGTGATATTCCACAGCTTGGCCACCCCGTCTCCACTGGCAGAAACGATCAGATCGCCCCGCAGCTGGACGGCATTGACCGGTCCGCGGTGTCCAACGAGCCTCTTCACGAGCGCTCCGGTCTGGCGATCCCAAACACAAATGGTAGTATCCTTGGAGCACGAGACAATGTACCGCTCGTCAAAGCAAACGTCCAGCACACCGGCTCGGTGGCCTTCAAGGCGACGGATCGGTTTGTAGTCATTGTGAATATCCCACACAATGCACGAGAAATCCGAAGAGCCAGTGACCATGATCCTCTCGTCGAACTGAAGACACAGGATCGAAGCGCTGTGGTAGTCCGAAGACTGGTCCACCGGTGTCACAATCCCGTCAGCGACGGTGGGAGGGGGGCAGATGGTCAGGAAAGGAGGTTTGCCTGAAGACTGCTGGCTTGGGTTGTTCACCGGCCCAATCCTCGGAACATCTCCCGGGGGAGGTCCGATGATTTTCCGACACGGCCAAGGATAATGAGCATCCCAGATGCGAACGGTCCGGTCACGAGAACCGGTGATGATTTTGTCCCTGCGAGCTATTGTCAGTATGATAAATTGGCCGGAAACAGAATTCAAGGTAATACATACTCATCAAACTGCGCACAGTATACACTGTCCGTGTGTCCGTGAAGATAGATGGCGGCGGCCTTGCCTTCCTTCCAACGACTGTCTAGAGCGCGTCGAACGAAGAACATTCTCTTCCAGTCTTGATTGGGAATGGTCTTTCCCAAACCTGCGGACTGTTTCTTCTTAGACGAAACAGCATGAGGTCGACTATGTCCGTAGACACGACGGAATACCTGTCTCCAGATATGCCGAGAGGAAGCCTGCCCATTCCAAGCGTGAGAAACCGATTCAGATTGCATCAACGACTTGGGGTCAAGATAACTAAAGACCTGGGACATGATCTCCGTTGGGAGATAATCAACCGGGTCGAGGCGCACGATATCCTCGAGATCAACGTCGGAGAGCTCATCCGAATGATCACGCAGGTCAATTCCGATGCCGCTTTCCGAATCCTGCGGCAACCTCGCATCGGACAGTTTGGCACAGTCGCGCTCGACTCGAGCCATCTCATTTTGAGCTGCAGCCGCAGCTCGGGCAGCTGATCCCGCGTAGATATCGTTTGGAAGAAATGGTGGCTCCAGGCCATTTCCAGGAATCGGACCATTGGCGCCGGCAGTAGGAGCGTAAAACCCGTGCAGACCGGGAACGCCGTTCAGCGATGCACGACGGTTGATGTTGGAGCCTCTGCACCAACTATGCCTCGACAAGATGGCATCTCTGTTTGGGGTATGTTCATCATCCTGACACAGAGCGTGGCCCTCAGAATGGGAGTGAGAGGCATGCCTGGACGATTTGTTCCGAATGTTGACAGACAGACGACGGCCGAGAGCGCGGAGACCGTCCACGGGATGACGGAGGCTGGAGAAACTCTTAGCTCCACGACGCCTCAGGACCGGTTCCGGGAAGTGGTTCATTTCTTCCACAACCTGTCCTTCACCGTCGTCCGATGCGTCTAACACGGACAATCTGTTCCAGGCCTCATTTTCAAGTCCGGAAGACTGAACGGTCGACGAGGCGGAGGTACGTGGTCGAGATCTGAGCGAAAGAGAGGGACGGCGGCGGGAGGAAGAAGCGATAGGGTCTCGTTGAGTCATGGCGCGAAAGATAAGGGGAGAAACGAAAATTAATCACGACAGAGCCAAGAGGCGAGGATAAGAGGATCGCGCAGAAGATCTGGTGGGTTGCGTAGATCGAAATATATACAGACACCCAAAAATCCCCTTGAACACGACTCACGACACGATTTCAGGGGCGAAACCGCAAGGGATAGGGTGGAGTGGTTGGACAGCGTGGACAGCGGGGAACCTGTGACAGATGAATTATGGAGGGCTGAATGTCTGCCGGCAAGGGATGCCTCTTAAGCAAAATTCCAGAAGAATAATAATAAATAAAAATTGATCGCAGAGAAGCAAAAATGAGCAATAGAGAATGGCGGGGGGGGGGGGGGGGGGGGGGGGGGAGATAAAAAAACGATAGTTAAAAGATAAAACGAACTGAACCCGGAAAAACATTTTATAAAAAAAAAAAAAACCCAACTAAGTAGGAGATATA